>NC_025997.2:49580213-49880213 GCF_000442705.2 Elaeis guineensis
CAAATTTTGTTAGACCTAACCTATTTGAAAAGTCAGATCAGCATATGAGGAATGGAGAAGAGAAGGAGCGCATGCTCCTTTTTTGTTCATGCTTCTCACGCATAAAAAAAAGTGGGGGGGGCATATGCCCCATTTGAAATTTGATTTCAAATGGATGCATGTGTTGGGAATATGTCCCAAAGCCAATCCTCAGTCTGTTGATGGTTGTGCTCTTTTTTGTATTAGTACACATGAATTATAAATAAATAAAAGATTATTTTGATATTTTTCATCAAATTGTTTCATCTTCTAATGAACTCCTGTGTTGTGGTGAAGTCCTTAGGACTATTTAGACTCGACAAAGGAGATTTGTCGTTTAGTCCTTAAACCTGTTCGCGACCAAATGATATGTTGTTATCAAGGACAACAATATTTATCAAGCATAGGTCGTTGTGTGCCATATGGGTTGTTGTCCTCTTAACCAAGGAGTGTGGATACAGGTATGGCATACAGGTGAGATGTAAGGGTACATCTGCACTGAACGTGACCGACTCCAGAGCTTTTTCTGCTGTCAAGATTTGCTCCGATAAGATATGGATATAAATATCCCTCCGAGCTGAGACCGCCACGGTGACTTGCAAGCAACTCACTGCACTTAGACACATGACTACCTGAATTTCTAATTCAGTGATGGAAGGCTGCTGGGTGTAGTCAAGTACTTGACTTATCGGTGCGTGTGTCAAGATGGGATTGACCACTCCAGTTCAGAAGCTATGTACAGTCATATTTCAATTTAGCAAAATCTTGGCCAGGGTAGTCCCAGTGAGGAGTCACAGAACTGATTGAGTTGAGCACAATTCGGATGATCTAATCAGGGTTGACAGTTTAACCTTGAGTCGTCCTATACACAGGGGTCAAAAGGGATGAATTATACAGTAACCATATTCACGTAGGTTCTAAATATTACGATTGTGACTATTCGACCTATCAAGATATCGGATACCATTGCTAGATGGTCACTTCGTTAGTACAGGAATTAGTTCCTATGCTACCGCTTAGGTTCGAACCTGTGGGGTCACACACATTAGAGGTTCCTATCTGATCTGATGGCTGGTGAAGAGTCCCACTAGATTGGGATACTTTGACCAAGAGTCCTAATACTTGAGAACTCTGTGATTGAGAATCAGGATTCTCTGATCATGAGTTCCACATATTTTGGGTACCGGGGTCAAGTGTCCCACTGGTTTGGGACTCTTCGATCAAGGTTTCATATCGATGGACTTGATGCCCGATTGCCCATCGAATTTGGACTCAGTATTTATAAGAGATTTAATTAGTGATTTGATCACTAATTAAGTCAATTTGATTAAGTAATTATTTTTGGATCAAGTCCAATTGAATTGGATTCAGTTGGGTTTGACCCGATTAGGTTAAGAGTTGACCTAATCGCCGAAGTGGTTTGGTCCCTAATTTGATCAGGGTTGGGCTTAGTCAATTCCTGATTTGATTAGGATTTTATTGAGCCTAATTAAGTCTAATTGTGTTAGGTTTAATTTAGTTTAATTATGTCTAACCTATTTTAATATGGTTGGTTCAATTAGATTCCTTTAAAATTTCAAACCACCTTGACTTATCTCCCTACGCCACCTCACTTCACCTGCACCTATTTGAATTCATGAGAAATGAATTCTCATGAATTTTCTCCCACACAGAAGCCTTCTCACGCTCCTTTGTGCACCATTTTGAATGGATAATGATAAGGTTGGTTAGCCATTCAAATTCAAAGGATGTTTGAATTTGAATGGTTAACAAATCCCTGCGCCACCCCTTTCATTTGTGCGCCACTTCCTTCACATGAGAAAAGGTTTCTCGTGTAAACTCTCCACGTACAAAGAAGCCCACGCCCTTCCCTTCTCACACCAAGAGTGGATAAAAATTGGTTGGTTGGCATTTAAATTCAAATTCGATTTGAATTCAAGTGAGCAACCACTTATCTTTATCCTCTCACACAGTGAAAACGCTGAAAAGATGCGGTCTTGCATCGTTTTAAAAAGAAGAGAAGATAGGCGTGCAAATATCTGATCCCAGAGAGATAGGGTGGTGTGAGAAGAGACTTCTGCATGAGAAAAGAAAAGAAAAGAAGAGAAAAGAAAAGAGAGAGTGGGCACAAGTTTCTTCTGTGAGTACCCTAGGGTTTTTGCCTAGGGTTCGAAAAGTGAGAAGGTGAGCTACGAGTATTGTGAGCCCACCAGACTTCAGGGAGAGCTTCATCAACCTCTCAAGCACCTCTGCTGACGATCCAGAGTGTTCGAGGAATCGACAGACACCGATCGAAGGAGTTCGATCAGCATTAGCCATCGAAAGGATTCTGCAATGAACTAGCATTCGTGAGGAGCCGATCAGACCAGAAGCTTCGTGTGGATGATCCACGGAGGTCAAACATACTGTGTGGTTATATTGTGATGATCAGACCTTTTTGACGGTGATCAGACTACAGCGATCGACTACCTGCATGAAGGTAATGTGTGTGAACACATAACAGTAAAATATTTACTGTAGAAGTTTAAATTTCAAATTTAAATGCATGCTATATATATCATATTTAGATCCTTGTGTAGGGTTAAATATATTAATTAATTAGATTAATTAATAATTTTTACTGTAAAATTATAATTTTGAAAAAGTTTTAAAATTATCATTTTATCCCTGCACTGAAATTCCCATAAATGGTATCAGAGCAGGTTCTAAAATATGATATATATTTGCATGCATAGATTAAGTAGTAATCTAAAAGTTTAAATTTGAAATTTGAATTTGAAATTTGAAATTTAAAATTTAAAATTTGAATTTTAAAATTTAAAATTCAAAATTCAAAATTCAAAAATTTGAAATTCAAAATTTAAAATTTGAAATTTATTTGAAATTTCAAATTTAAAATTTAAAATTTAAAATTTAAAATTTGAAATTCAAAAATTTAAAATTTGAAATTGAAATTTGGTTGAAATTTGAAATTCAAAATTTGAAATATAAAATTTGAAATTTAAATTTTGAAATTGGGTATATTTAGATATACTTGATCCAAGTAGCAAGTAGTCTAATTGGGTTAGTTGCCATGGTCGTCCGGTCATAGGAGAAAAGTAGGGTTTAAAGGCCCTCTCCTCCCATTCGATGGGGTTCTCCTATGGCGGTAGGGGTGCCGATGCGATTATATCCCATACAGACAAAGCAACAAAAGGACTTAATTATAAAGATTTAATTATAAAATTTATCATGAATGTGTTAGATTAGATTTAAAAAAATATTCATGATTTATTTTGTTTGAGTTATTTTCTGTTATGTAATTATCAATAGGATTGCTGTTTATGAAATGTGCTGATCCGTTTGTGAAATGAATCAACACATTTGGTGAACAGAAAATAAAATTTTTCAAATTTGAAAATTACTTTCGAAATGCCAAACCATGACCCATCAGCCCAAATACTTAATTAAAAGAATTAAGTGTTGTCTAGTTGGTCTAGAATTATGAATTAAGACCTAAGACAATTGCATAAACTTATGGATCAATGGGTTAGATGGATTAGGTACATAATTAGGTTAGACCTAAGGTTAGCTTAAAGAAATGGACTAAATTAGAGTAATTGGTCAAATCTAATCAAAAGTTGAATTAGATTAGGTCAAGGACACTCTAGACTCAACTCCAATAGTTGTAGTTGAATGGGTCCATGTCTTTAATTGGACCAAGATAGACTTAATTCATGGCTATGCGGTGGAACCCTATTTACTAAGTTGATCAAATTAAAACTAATGAACCGGTTGGTGTCTAAGGTAAGTTCGACAATCTGACCAGTGGTTTTTAAGTGGGAGCTACTCGCATTGATTCGATCTTTGACGAGTTAATGGCATATCCCCACCACTGATCTCACTTAACTGGCCAACCTGATGAGTTAGGTTTTGATTAGATCACTTGGTGTTTAGGGCTCACCCATGTCATTAGGTAAATCAATGTGACTGATTTAGGTGCTCCTAATGCCGGCTTTAATTAAATCTTTTTTAATCTGACTTGGTAAAGTCAGTGGGAGGATTAAAATTGGCTGGTTAATTTCTTCTCTTCTATCTTTTAATAAAATCCTCAAAAATTAAAGTAATTCCTTGAATTGGAGGTTGAGGCTACCAGTTCGTAAAAATACTGGAAGAAACTTTAGACTAAGGTCCAAGACTTTAGTATTAATAATTTATATACTAATAAAGGTCTGGTTTTCCTTTATGCAGCTATGGCCACTACCCTGTCGCTATGATCATTATTAGATAATGACAAGCTCATGGGACTTAATTCGATAGCTGGTATCGAAAATTAAAAATCATCCTTGAGTATGAAAGATTTTTTATGTAGTAACGGATCCGACACCTGAGGAGCCAGCCCCAAATGCTAGAGGGACTATCCAAGACACTTACCAGAAGTGGCTCAACGACTGCACCATCGTACGGTGTATAATGCTGCAGCAATGAATGATGAGCCGCAGGTTCGAGAATGCCTAGCCGTAGGAGATGCTTCAAATGGTGAACGACTCCTTTGGCATGCCTGACGATGTTGAAAGGCACAAAACTAGTTGTGCCATTTTCAATGCTCGGATGAGGGATGGGCCTCAGTCACCGATCATGTACTATACGTGATCGAAATGATTGAACGCCTAAGTAAACTGGGTTTTCCCTTGCACGAGCAGCTCGGTAAGGATGTGATCCTTAATTTTTTGCCCAAGTCCTTTTTCCCCTTCCTTACTCATTTTCGGATGACAAAGCCCACAGTGAACTACCATGACTTGTTGGGGTTGCTGTAGAACTTTGAGAAGGATCACCAGCTCCATAAGGAGTCGGTGAATATTGTGGGAGGGTCTTCTTCTGGTCGTCGACCCTTTAAGAAAGGGAAGAAGAACAAGAAGAAGAATAAGAAGGTGCAGCCGCATGCTGGGACGTCAGCACAGGGTCAGACCAAGAAGTGCAAGCCCGACCAGAGCCAGGCGGAGTGCTTCTTTTGCAAGAAGCAGGGGCACTGAAAGAGGAACTGTCCTCTATACATTGCCTCCTTAGACCCAAGCAGGCCAAAGAAGAAGCAAGGTAATTATATGATAACACCTTGTAACTTTTTCATTTGTGATACTACTGCCTGGGTATTGGATATCAGAAGCCCTTATCATATCTGTAATTCGATGCAGGATCTGCAGGTCAGTAAGAGATTTGATGAAGGTGAGAGGTTCTTAAACACTGGAGATGGAAGCAAAGTTTCAGTTCTAGCTTTAGGAATCATGAACCTTGTAATCAATTCTCGTAATATAATTCTGAGTGAATGTCACTATTGTCGAAGTTTTTTATTAAATATTATTTTTGTAGGCCTTTTGGCCATGTACAGTTATGAATTTTTAATAAAAAAAAATATTTGCAATATTATTTTGAATGGTGTTACAATATTTGTTGGACAACTAAATAATAAAATTTACTTACTATCACAGCCTGTTAATGTGGTTCAAACCTCTGGTAAATGCCCTAGAATGGATAAAATATCAGAAGTCTATCTTTGGCATTGTAGGCTAGGTCATATCAATAAGAATAGGATAAACAGGTTGGCTCGAGAAGAAATTCTTGAAGTTGGTGATTGTGAATCACTTCCAACCTGTGAGTCCTGTCTTCTTGGGAAGATGATCAAGTCACCTTTTATTGAAAAAGTGAGCGAGCTAGTGAACTCTTGGGTCTGGTACATTCTGATGTATGTGGACCCATGAGCTCAAGTGCAAGAGGTGGATATTTCTACTTCATAACATTCACAGATGATCTATCGAGGTATGGGTATGTCTACTTAATGAAGCATAAGTCGAAGTCATTTGAAATGTTCAAACTATTCCGAAATGAGGTAGAAAAACAAACTGGGAAGTGTATTAAAACTCTTCGATCTGATCGAGGAGGTGAATACCTTTTCAATAAGTTTCTGACATATCTTGGAGAGAATGGGATTCTCTCTCAGTGGACTCCTCCTGGAACACCACAGCATAATGGTGTGTCTGAAAGGAGGAATCGGACCTTATTGGACATGGTTTGATCCATGATGGGGTTTGCTGGTCTGCCAATCTTCCTCTGGGGATATGTGCTCGAATCGGCTTGTTACCTTCTAAATAGGGTTCTGAGTAAGTCTGTACTAAAATGCCATATGAGATATAGATAGGACGTAAGCCAGTACTCTCGCACCTTAGAGTTTGGGGGTGTCTGGCTTATATTAAACATTTAATTACGGACAAGCTTGGACCTAGGTCTGACAAGTGTTATTTCATAGGGTACCCAAAAGAGACCAAAGGGTATTATTTCTACCTAGCTGATGAGCAAAAGATGTTTGTCAGCCTTAAGATAATTTTTTTGGAAAAGGAATTCCTTGATGAAGGGACTGTTGCCTCTAAGGTCGAACTTGAGGAAGTTCGGTAGGTGGAAAAACCGACACAAATTACTGAATCTGAATCGAATTTGGTTAGATCAGATCCGAAGTCCATTGTTCCTGCACCCTTAAGGCGGTCTGGTAGAGTATCACGTCAACCAGACAGATACTATAGTTTCTTAGACCAGGACGGCGATCTTATCGAATTTGATGAAAACAATGAGGATCCGATCACCTACATGGATGCAATGCAGAGATCTGACTCTAAGAAATGGCTAGAGGCCATGAAATCCGAAATGGAGTCCATGAAGGTCAACGATGTGTGGATATTGGTTGACCCACCTGAAGGAGTAAAACCCATAGGGTATAAGTGGGTCTTCAAGAGGAAGAGGGGTGCAGATGAAAAGATGGAGACCTATAAAGTCCATCTGGTTGCCAAGGGATATCATCAACGTTATGGTATAGACTATGACGAGATATTTTTTTCTGTGGCAATGCTCAAATCCATTAGGATTATGCTTGCGATAGCTGTCCATCTGGACTATGAAATCTGACAGATAGATGTAAAGACTGCTTTTCTAAATGGAGAGCTAGACGAAGAGGTGTATATGATACAACCTGAAGGATTCACATCCACAGATGAGTCTAAGGTGTGCAGGCTACAGAGGTCCATTTATGGACTTAAGTAGGCATCCTGGAGTTGGAACATACATTTTGATAGGACGATTAAGACGTATGGCTTTATTAAGAATGGAGAAGAGCCCTACATTTATAAGTGGGCTAATGGTCCAGTAGTGGTATTTCTTGTATTGTATGTGGTGAAGGAGTTTGATGACTTCAAGTCGAAGATGGGTATTAGATACTGCACCGATTGGCTTTAGGCCAAGTGGGAGATTGTTGGGAATAGTATTCCAAAGCCAATCGTCAGCCTATTGACGGTTGTGCTCTTTCTTGTATTAGTATATGAATTATAAATAAATAAAAAGTTATTTTAGTATTTTTCATCACAAATTATTTCATATTCTAATGAACTCCTGTGTTGTGGTGAAGTCCTTAGGACTATTTAGACTCGACAAAGGAGGATTTATCGTTTAGTCCTTAAACCTGTTCGCGACCAAATGATACGTTGTTACCAAGGACAACAATGTTTATCAAGCATAGGTCGTTGTGTGCCATATGGGTTGGTTGTCCTCTTAATCAAGGAGTGTGGAGACACTGGTATGGCATACAGGTGAGATGTAAGGGTACATTTACACTGAACGTGACTGACTCCGGAGCTTTTTCTGCTGTCAAGATTTGCTCTGATGGGATATGGATATAAATGTCCCTCCGACCTGAGACTACCACGGTGACTTGCAAGCAACTCACTGCACTTAGACACTGGAATACCTGAAATTTCTAATTCAGTGACGGAAGGCTACTGGGTGTAGTCAAGTACTTTACTTGTCGGTGGTGTGTCAAGATGGGATTGACCACTCTAGTTCAGGAGCTGTGTACAGTCGTATTTTAATTTAGCAAAATCTTAACCAGGGTAGTCCTAGTGAGGAGTCACAGGACTGATTGAGTGAAGTATGATTCGGATGATCTAATCAGGATTGATAGTTTAACCCTGAGTCATCCTATACACAGGGATCAAAAGGGATGAATTATACAATAACCATATTCACGTAGGTTCTGAATGTTGCGATTGTGACTATTCGACCTATTCGGACATCGAGTACCATTGCTAGATGATCACTTCGATTAGTACAGGAATTGGTTCTTGTGCTACTGGCTTAGGTTCGAACCTGTGGGGTCACACACATTAGAGGTTCCTATCTGATTTGATGGCTAGTGAAGAGTCCCACTGGATTGGGACTCTTCGACCAAGAGTCCTAATGCTCGAGGACTCTGTGATTGAGAATCAAGATTCTCTGATCATGAGTTCCACATATTTTGGGTACCGGGTCAAGAGTCCCACTGGTTTGGGACTCTTCGATAAAGATTTCATATCGATGGACTTTGATGCCCGATTAACAATCAAATTTGGACTCAGTATTTATGACAAATTTAATTAGTGATTTGATCATTAATTAACTCAATTTGATTGAGTAATTATTTTTGGATCAAGTCCAATTGAATTGGATTCAGTTGGGTTTGACCCGATTAGGTTAAGAGTTGACCTAATCGCCGAAGTGGTTTGGTCCCTGATTTGATCAGGGGTTGGGTTTAGTCAATTTTTGATTTGATTAAGATTTTATTGATTCTAATTAAGCCCAATTATGTTGGGTTTAATTTAGTCTAATTGTGTCTAACCTATTTTAATATGGTTGGTTCAATTATATTGCTTTAAAATTTCAAACCACCTTGACTTATCTCCCTGCGCCACCTCATTTCACCGTGTCTATTTGAATTCACGAGAAACGAGTTTTTATGAATTTTCTCCCATATAGAAGCCTTCTCACGCCCCTTCTTTGTGTGCCATTTTGAATGGATAATGATAAGGTTAGTTTGGCCATTCAAATTCAAAGGATGTTTGAATTTGAATGGTTAACAAATCCCTGCGCCACCCTTTAATTTGTGCGCCACTTCCTTAACACGAGAAAAGGTTTCTCATGTAAACTCTCTACGCATAAAGAAGCCCACGCCCTTCCCTTCTCACACCAAGAGTGGATAAAAATTGGTTGGTTGGCATTTGAATTCAAATTTGATTTGAATTCAAGTGAGCAACCACTTATCTTTATCCTCTCACATGGTGAAAATGCTGAAAAGATGTGGTCTTGCATTTTAAAAGAAGAGAAGATAGGGCATACGAATATCTGATCCCAGAGAGATAGGGTGGAGTGAGAAGAGACTTCTGCATGAGAAAAGAAAAGAAAAGAAGAGAAAAGAAAAGAGAGTGTGGTGCAAGTTTCTTCTGTGAGTACCCTAGGGTTTCTGCCTAGGGTTCGGGAAGTGAGAAGGTGAGATACAAGTATTGTGAGCCCACCAGACTTCAAGAAGAGCTTCATCAACCTCTCAAGCACCTCTGCTGATGATCCAGAGCATCCGAAGAATCAGCAGACACCGATCAAAGGAGTTCGATCAGCATCAGCCGTCGAAAAGGATTCTGCAACGAACTAGCATTCATGAGGAGCCGATCAGATCGGGAGCTTCGTTTGGATGATCCATGGAGGCTAGACATACTGTGTGATTGTATTACGATGATCAAATATTCTCGATGGTGATCAGACTGCAGTGATCGACATCTGCATGAAGATAATGTGTTCTGAACACATAATAGTAAAACATTTACTGTAGAAGTTTAAATTTTAAATTTAAATACATGCTATATAATATCATATTTAGATCCTTGTGTAGGGTTAATATATATTAATTAATTAGATTAATTAATAATTTTCACTATAAAAATTATAATTTTGAAAAAGTTTTAAATTACCGTTTTACCCTGCACTGAAATTCCCACAGCATGCCCATAATGGGTAAGGATGGAGAGGCACCAAGTGTTGACACCCTCCTTTCTTTTTTCCCATGCATTCTTGAGAGAGAGAAGGGATGCACGCCCCTTCTGGATGAGATCCAAAGGTGTGAGCCCCATATGGATAAAGATGAGGGTTTGGGAGGTTACCATTTAAATTTGAAGTGTTCGAATTTGACTTGGGTTGTTGGATAGGATCCCCTTGAATTTAAATGTGTTGCCCAGCTATGCAACCCAAGAGGGGGGGTGAATTGGGTTTCTAAAAATTTTAGACTTAATTAATTACTTATGATGAACAAGACAAAGATTTTAATTCAATATTAATTACCTAAAGCAGGAATGCAAGAATATAATAAAGAAATAAAGTGAAGCGATAAAGCACACCACAAACACAAGGATTTATAGTGGTTCGGTGCCAACCTTGCACCTACATCCACTCCCCAAGCTCCTACTTGGGAATTTCAATCCACTATACTTGTATTCAACCCGAATACAAACGTCAAAAACTCCGACACTAGCTATCCCAAGCTAGTCTACTTATTTCCCGGGTACAAGTAAACCCAAAATACTCCGATTTCAGGTTCGGATCAACCTTTCCTTATTTTGGAAATCCTCCAAAAATAAGAACAATTACTTACAAGAGTAAGAAATTTAGAGACAAATAATACAATAACAGCTCCTTAAATGACGAATATAACAATAAAAAACTTTACTCAAATGAAGAACCTTTTGATTTTCTCAAGGTGGATGAACGCTGATGAATCTGAGAAGAGGATGATCTTGATTGAAGATCTCTTGAAGCTTTGAAACTCTAGATCAAGGTTGAACAATAGGCTGACAATCCACTCTTTGAATGCTCTGAATCTCTTTCACAATTCTCGTGTGTTTGGATCCTCTTTCTTTTTCTCTCAATATTCTTGATTCACTTCTCATATATTTTTGGATCCTCTCAATGAATTTGATCTCTCGTTTGATTCGCGATTGATCTGCAATTTCTTTCACCATTTAAATATTTTATAGCATTAGAGCAAGAAAAACATATTAGGCAGAAAAGAGCCGTTAGGCATTTTAGGAAGCATAAAAGGCAATTAAAAGGGCAAAAAAATAGCTTGCTACATTTTCCGTCGCAGGGGTCGACTCATGAGTCGACTCATGCTTCAGGAGTCGACTCATGAGTCGACTTCTGTTGCAAAGACCAGAAACATGAATTTCTGGATTTTTTGGCCCAAATAGCAGAGGTCGACTCATGAGTCGACTCATGCCTTGTGGGTCGACTCATGAGTCGACTCACAGGTCGTGCCAAGCCAAAAAATCCAGCGTGCCATGGGAATTTTTTGCGTGCCATCAGCTCATAGTGCCATGAGTTGACTCATGAGTCGACTCATGCACTTCAAACCTTCATAACTTCAAAAATATAAGTCCAAAAATAATAAATTTTCACCATAGTTTACAAATTATTTGTTCTATCAATTGATACTATCAAATCAGGGTTTTAGTAAAATTATGATTTTGCCCTTGAAGAGCATAAGGACTTTTTCATTTTAAAATTATTTGTATCCCTTCAATCTGCTTTGTAATCATCAAAATCAATCTAGGAGCAACAATCTCCCCTTTTTGATGATGACAAAATATTTGAACAAAAATATTTATGTGAATCACTAATTCAAAAGAATGCATTATAGGTGTATATTCTTGAAAAGAGTATGATTCTTTTGGCATGCAATATAAATGGTCATATACAAAAATAATTTGTCCATTTGCTTAAGGATTTGAAGATATGCTCATTTGATTATGTGATTTTGATGTTAGAGTGGAAAACTTGTTTTTGTTATCAGATTGAGCTGTATTTTGAAAATTCCATTCTCATTTGATTTCAGTTTTAGCATCAGAGCAAAAAAAATACTTATGTGCTAAAAAAATTATGTGTGCCAAAGTATGTTTACGAGTTGATTTTGAAAGTGTATTAGCTTATTTTGAGTTTAAGATATATCAGAGCAAGAGAAAAGAAATAAATTTTGCAATGTATCAGAGCAAGAAAAATAATTTTTACAATGTTATCAGTAAAGATTTTACAATGTATCAGAGAAATTTCACACTGTATCAGAGCAAATTTTATAATGTATCAGAGCAAGTTAAAAGAATTTTAGGGTGTATCAGAGTGAGTTAAATTTCTTAAGATGTATCAAGGTGAGCATATGTAAGCATTGTATTTTTGATATTGTTCTTTAAATTTTCATTCATTCATTAATTTCCATAATTTGTAGTTTTGATTGCTTTTTCTTTAGTTGCTCATAATTTTTCTTTAATTGCTCATAATTTATAGTTTTGCTTTGGATGCTTTTTGTTTAATTTCTATCTGATACCAAATTTCTCAAATTTTTGTTTAATTTCTCAATTTTTGTTTAATTTCTTAAATTTTTGTTTAATTTCTCCCCCTTTTTGACATCATCAAACATGGTTAACTCTTCCTTTTTCTGAAACATTCTTTAATTTCTCCCCTTTTAGAGTTTATCACAGATGTTTGCTCCCCCTTAATATAGCAATTATCAACAGCAAACAACAACAAAGAGAAGACAATATTTCAAGGAGAATATATATAACCAAAATATGATCAACATCATTACAAAAGGTAGAAATATAAGTAAAAGATGATTCCATTAAAACCATAATTGTTTCATTACATAGTTCTTAACATAAAAGTCAACTAGCTAATTGTCAATACATGACCCCAAAATTCAGATCCTAGAACAAGATACTAACTCCTAGGACCTAGTAATGATCAAGACAAATCATGGATCGGAGTCATCAGATATGGATGAGAAGCTGATGGATCAGAAGTGCGTCCTCTACCCCGTCTGCCTCTGGCACGAGCAGGAGAACGAGATGAACTGGGAGGCTGAGAACGCTGAGATGCTAAGGACTGAACAGAAAGGGTGAGTCTGATAGAATCAAGTACGTTCAGTGCTCTGGAAAAGATTGAAGTAGAGCAGTGAACTGAGTGGTAGCATGCTCACTCGATCCTCGGATCTCTTTCCTCAGTAATTCATATCCACCTTCTAGAGTTCCTCTGAGCCTGCCAGCCTCTGCAGTGAGGTCTGTGACCTCAATAGTTGACTCCTTGGCTTGGGATGGGCCAAAGCAAGGACTTGCCCTTGCAAGTCAAGAACTCTGCCAGTCAGTCTCCAGACTGTGTCCTCAAGCTGCTGAATCCGGATGGACTGATCTGATATCATCTGAAATATAGTGGAGATGTGGGGAGTCATGGTCTGATCAGAAGAGGTGGCTCCTGGTACAAAAGAAGTACTACTCCACTGACTAGACAGCAAAGAAGCCACACGCTGTGAAATATACTCGATCTGATCGTCAGCCAGTCTGAACTCTGAATGAGGTGCTCTGCTCTCTGGCTGATACACTGGTGTGGACATCCTAGTAAACTCTGAAGGGCCAGCCTTTGTATCAGGAATGAACTGGATAACTGGTGATGCTGCCCTGAAGTCATGGCAGGAGATGATGGACCTTCTTCTTCTACTCTGTCTTCAGTTCTGACTTCAGCTCTATCTTCAGTTCTCTCTTCAGTTCTCTCTTCAGTTCCCTTGATCCAACCACCATCAGTCTTTATAAATCCCATTCGGTGCAGGGTGTGTTGGTTGAAAGTGTCCACATGAGAGAGCTTAGTAGCAGCCTCCCCCTCACAGCTAACTCCAAACCTCCTAAATACTCTAGTAAGGGCCATACCATAAGGCAAGTGTGCCTTGGATCTATTCAAAGTTTCTCTCATGGCCTCTATCATAAGTGCAGGGAGGTTCAGGGGGGTCTGAGTGATGACATAAAACATGACACATACATCTCTGCTGGAAAGTAAGTCATGTCTACCACTCCTAGGAAAGAAGAGCTTTGTTACCATCTGATGCAGGACCCTCATCTCAATGGACAAAATCTTTGCTTCCAATTTGTTTAAACTTTCTGAATAGATTTCTCCTAGAATAATTCTGATCCCCTCTTCTTTACTGGGAGTTCCACATATGAGTATCCTTCACTAGGCAACTGAAGTATTTCTCCCAATATCCTAGAATCCAAGCAGATATCAATTCCCTTGACTGTTGAAGTCACTGACCCATTTCCATAATGTAGGTTCTGGTAGAATTCTCTGACTAGGTCAACATAGGTGACTTCCTTAAGGGAGCAGTAGAGTTCCATCCTTGATTTTTAATCTTACTTGCAAGAGTAAAGCCCTCTTTCTCAAAGAACCGAAATCTATATTTTTCCCGGTTTCGACTTTTCTATCAGAAAGAGGATTCTTACAGGGGCTTTGGAGGGATTGAGAGGGACCTTGAGCAGGTACTGAAACTGGAGTGGGAGCAGTTGAAGACTGAGCATGCCTTTTCTTTCGGACAATTTCTTCAGGCTCACGGATTGACTTTCTTCTTTGGGGAAGTTTCATCTTCGGAGCCATATTCAATATTTTAGCAGTCAAGAAGACTTGAATTGAGTGGAGGAGGGATCACAAGAGAGTAAGAAGGATTTTGGTGGAGAAAAGAAGTAAATTTTGGAAGTTCGGTAAAGTGCTAGGGCACGTTCCAACCGCGCCAACAATGCGAGAAAGCACAAAAAAATCCCTTTCCAAGGAGGCGATTTTTGGTGGAGAGAGGAGGGAGAATTGCTTCGAATTTGATCCTTGGATTTGGAGCAAAAAGAGTTGGAGAAGACGGCTTTTGGAAGGAGGACGATGAGAAGATGAGTCATCTCATAAACAGGGTCCTTATAAAAACAATGAACCCGATGGAAGTTGGTGGGATTTACAAGTTTCCCATTGAGTCAACTCATGGGGGTCGACTCATGAAGTTCAGAAATTCAGAAAAAATATGAATAAATTCCAAAAAAATTCAAAATTTTGGGAGAAGGAATTTTGCTCAATGATAAGTTTTTGGAATGATAAACTTGAGCTTTTGGGACTAGGATAGATGTTAGAAATTGAGCTCTAAGTATCAATCTTGGAAATTGAGAAAATTTAGGCATATGGATCTAGAATTCCAAGATTTCTCCTAATTTCAAAGAATCTATCCTCACTAAGGGCCTTTGTAAAGATATCAGCTAATTGATTTTCAGTGCAAACATATTCAAGAATTATATTTTTATTTTGAACATGTTCTCTTATGAAATGATGTCTTATTTCAATATGTTTGGATCTTGAGTGTTGAATTGGATTTTTAGATAGATTTATGGCACTTGTGTTGTCACATCTTATTGGTGTTTCATTAAGTTTGATTTCAAAGTCTTCGAGTTGTTGCTTAATCCACAAGATTTGAGCACAACAACTTTCGGCTGTAATGTATTCGGCCTCAGCCGTAGACAGTGCCACCGAATTTTATTTCTTGCTAAACCATGAGATTAGGTTAACTCCAAGAAATTGGCAAGTTCCACTTGTGCTTTTTCTATCTAATTTACATCCAGCAAAATCAGCATCTGAATATCCTGATAAATCAATTTGTGAGTCCTTAGAGTATCATAACCCTAGAGTTTGAGTACCATTTAAGTATCTAAGGATTCTTTTAACAGCATTCAAATGAGATTCTTTAGGATTAGATTGATATCTAGCACATAAGCAAACACTAAACATGATATCAGGCCTACTTGCAGTTAAATATAATAATGAGCCAATCATACCTCTATAGTATTTTAAGTCTACACATTTACCTTCATCATCCTTGTCAAGCTTACATGAGGGACTCATTGGTGTGCCAATTGGTTTGCAGTTCTCCATTCCAAATCTTTTGAGTAGTTTCTTGGTGTACTTGCTTTGGGTGATGGAGATTCCCTCTTTTGATTGTTTGATTTGGAGTCCGAGAAAGAAGGTGAGTTCTCCCATCATGCTCATCTTGAACTCCCCCTGCATAAGCTTAGCAAAGTCTTGACAAAGGGATTCATTAGTAGACCCAAAAATTATGTCATCAACATAAATTTGTATAACTAGCATATCATTTTGATTTCTTTTAATAAATAGGTTGTATCTACATTACCTCTTAAAAACTATTATTTAGTAGAAATTTGCTTAGCCTTTCATACCATGCTCTAGGTGCTTGTTTTAATCCATATAAAGCTTTATTTAATCTAAAGACATGATTAGGAAATGCATGATTTTCAAATCCAGGGGGTTGTTCTACATATACTTCTTCAGCAATATATCTATTTAAAAATGCACTTTTAACATCCATTTGAAATAACTTGAATTTTATAAAGAAAGCATATGCAAGTAGAAGTCTAATAGCTTCTAATCTAGCAACAGGTGCAAAGGTTTCATCAAAATCAATTTCTTCTTCTTGATTATATCCCTTAGCAACCAGTCTTGCTTTATTTCTAATTACATTTCCATGCTCATCTAATTTGTTTCTAAAGACCCATTTTGTGCCAATTATTGAATAATTTTAGGTCTTGATACTAAGGTCCAAACATTATTTCTTTCAAATTGATTAAGTTCCTCTTGCATTGCATTAATCCAATTATGATCATTTTCAGCTTCTTCAAAAGTTTTAGGTTCAAGATGAGATACAAAAGCACAATGATTAATTACATCTCTAAGTGAAGAACGGGTTTTTACCCCATGCATAGGATCACCAATAATTAACTCCTTAGGTTGGTTGTGAACATACCTCCATTCCTTGGGTAGGTCATTTGTACCTTGAGGTTGTTCTTGAGTTTCTTCACCTCTCTCATTTTGTTCGTCTTCTTGATCCTTGTCTTCTGGAGTTGCTGAATCTTTCAGAGTGATCTCCTTCATACCTTCTATTAGTGGATCTACATCATCAACACCCTCATTCTTCCTTGAAGGAAGATCGTTAGATTCATCAAAAACAACATGTATGGACTCCTCAACTACTAAAGTTCTTTTGTTGAAAACTCTAAATGCTTTACTAGTGGAGGAGTAACCTAGAAAGATTGCTTCATCTGATTTTGCATCAAATTTACCAAGTTTTTCTTTGCCATTATTTAATACAAAACATCGGCAACCAAAAATATGAAAATATGCAATATTTGGTTTTCTTCCTTTCCAAAGTTCATAGGGGGTTTTCTTTAAAAAATATCTAATTAAAGCACGATTTAAAATGTAACATGCTGTGTTAATTGCTTCCGCCCAAAAATATCTTGGAAGGTTGCTTTCACAAAGCATGGTACGGGCCATTTCTTCTAAGGTTCTGTTTTTCCTTTCAACTACCCCATTTTGTTGGGGTGTCCTAGGAGCAGAGAAGTTATGGCCAATTCCATTTTCATCACAAAAATTTTCAAAATCTTGATTTTCAAATTCAGTTCCATGATCACTTCTAATATTTTGAATTGAAAACCCTTTTTCATTAGAGACTTTTCGATGAAATTTAGTGAAAATATGAAAGATTTCATTTTTGTGAGCTAAAAAAAAAACCCAAGTAAAATGAGAGTAATCATCTATAATTACAAAGCCATATCGTTTTCCTCCTAGACTAGTGGTTCTGGTTGGTCCAAATAAGTCCATATGTAAGAGCTCTAAAGGTCTAGAAGTTGAAACAGTACTTTTGGATTTAAATGAAACTCTAGTTTGTTTTCCTAATTGGCATGCATCACAAATTCTATCCTTTTCAAAATTCAGTTTTGGCAAACCAAGAACTAAATCCTTTTTAATTAATTTTGAAAGAGAATGCATGCTAATATGTGCAAGTCTACGATGCCACAACTAACTAGTTTCATTAATTTTAGCTTCAAGGATACTAGGCATTGTATGTCTAATTTGGCTAAGTCATTCAAATCTACCATATAAATATTGCCATGCCTATGTCCTATAAATTTAATGCCATCGTTAATAGGACTAGTCACAATGCAAACAGATGATTCAAAAACTACTTTATACCCTTTATCACAAAATTGACTAATGCTAAGTAAGTTATGCTTTAAACCTTTAACTAATAAAACATTCTCAATGTATTTGGAGGGAGTGATACCAATGTTACCTATCCCGATGATCTTTTCTTTGCCATTATCTCCAAAGGTAACCAACCCTCCATCCTTAGCATCAAGCGTGATGAATTGTGATTCATCACCAGTCATGTGTCTCGAGCATCCACTGTCAAGATACCATTTCTTGTTTCCTTCTTGGGATGCTAGACACACCTGCAAGTAAAGGTCAAGTTTCTGTCTTAGGTACCCAAGCTTTCTTGGGTCCTTTTAGGTTAGTCAAAATGGTTCCTTTTGGAACCCATATTTTCTTTGTGTTTGTATATTTGTTAATAAGACATGTGTATGATTTATGTCCTATTCTTCCACATTTGAAACAAGTAATATTTGTAGACTTGTTACTTGAATAATTTACATAAATATCCTTCAGAAATTTTTGTTTCTTCAGGGGTTTATAGCCAAGTCCAGCCTTATCATATATAGCCTTCTGATTATCAAGAATCATATTTAGTTTGTTTGAGCTTAAGGTGAACTTATCTACTATAGATTTTAGCTTGTTAATTTCATCCTTTAAGTTTTGATTTTCTTGAATCAAGGTGAATTTTTCAATTGAAAGATTTTCAGCTTGTTTCACTAAGGACTGATTTTCCAATTTCAGTTCTTTGTTTTTCTTCCCTAGTTTCTTTAATTCATCAATTGAATCATAGAATGCTTCATGCAATTCTTCAAAAGTAAATTCACCAGTGGATTCAGAAGTTACCTCATTTTCGTGTGCCATCAGGCACAGGTTGACTTGTTCTGTTGAAGTTTCCTCGTCAGAGCTTGAGTCATCACTTGCACTCCAAGCCGCCATCATTGCTTTCTTTTTGAACTTTTTGAGATCTTTCTTCAGTTGTGGACATTCGGATCTGAAATGTCCTGGCTTCTTGCACTCATAGCATACAAGGGGTTGATCTTTCTCTTTTTCTTTGCTTTGTTCCCCTTTTGTGAACTTCTTTCTCATCCCCTGTTTCCTTTTTCTTAGAAACTTCTTAAATTTTCGGGTGATGAGTGCCATCTCTTCATTCTGTTCTTCATCTTCAGTGTCATCCGTTTCATAATCAAGCGAGGTTGTAGATTTGAGGGCAATGGTTCTTTTCTTTTTGACTTCATCCTCTTGATGTTGCTTCATGCTAAGTTCATGAGTCATCAAGGATCCAAGAAGCTCTTCTAGAGGTAGAGTGTTCAAGTCCTTTGCTTCTTGTATGGCAGTCACCTTGGCTTCCCAAGTTCTTGGCAGTGACCTGAGAATCTTCCTTACAAGTTCACTGTTAGTATAAGATTTGCCAAGACTCTTCAAACCATTAATTATATCAGTAAAATGTGTAAACATAGCAGTTATGGACTCATCATGTTCTATTTTGAACAATTCATATTTATGCACTAGCATGTTTATTTTAGTCTCTTTTACTTGATTTGTTCCCTCATGGGTTACTTCTAACCTATCCCATATTTCTTTAGCAGATGCACAAGTAGAAATGCGATTAAATTCATTTGCATCTAGTGCACAATAAAGAACATTCATAGCTTTGGCATTTAATTGTGCCAACTTCTTATCAACCTCATTCCATTCTTTCTCGGGTTTGGTTGATTCCTCACCATCTATAATCTTGGTGGGTGTGTGAGGACCGTTCACTATGATACTCCACATATCATAGTCGAGTGCTTGTATGAATATCTTCATCCGAGCTTTCCAATAGGTGTAATTAGACCCATTAAAAAGTGGAGGTCGGTTTGTAGATTGCCCCTCGGCTAGAGAAGTACCGACATGGGTTGCCATAGATCTTTGGCTCTTTGATTGTTAGATCAAAGAAGGGCTAGAGCACCGGGCTCTGATACCACTTGTTGCCCAGCTATGCAACCCAAGAGGGGGGGGGGGGTGAATTGGGTTTCTAACAAGTTTAGGCTTAATTAATTACTTATGATAAACAAGACAAAGATTTTATTTCAATATTAATTTCCTAAAGCAAGAATGCAAGGATATAATAAAAAAATAAAGATAAACAATAAAGCACACCACAAACACAAGGATTTATAGTGGTTCGGTGCCAACCTTGCACCTACATCCACTCCCCAAGCTCCTATTTGGGAATTTTCAATCCACTATACTTGTATTCAACCCGAATACAAAACGTCGGAAACTCTGACACTAGCTATCCCAAGCTAGTCTACTTATTTTCTGGGTACAAGTAAACCCAAAACACTCCGATTTCAGGTTCGGATCAACCTTTCTTTGTTTTGGAAATCTTTCAAAAATAAGAATAATTACTTACAAGAGTAAGAAAATTTAGAGCACAAATTAATACAATAACAGCTCCTTAAATGAGCGAATATAACAATAAAAATACTTTACTCAAATGAAGAAACCCTTTTTGAATTTTCTCAAGGTGGATGAACGCTTGAATGAATGCTTGAGAAGAGGATGATCGTTGATTGAAGATCTCTTGAAGGCTTTGAAAGATCTCTAGATCAAGGTTGAAACAATAGGCGTGACAAATCCTCTCTTTGAATGCTCTTGAATCTCTTTCACAATCTCTCGTGTGGATTTTGGATCCTCTTTTCTTTTTCTCTCAAATATTTCTTTGATCACTTCGCATATATCTTTTGGATCCTCTCAATGAATTTGATCTCTCGTTTGATCTGCCGATTGATCTGCAATTTCTTTCACCATTTGAAACATTTTATAGCATTAGAAGCAAGAGAAAACATATTAGGCAGAAAAAGAGCCGTTAGAGCATTTTTAGGAAGCATAAAAGGCAATTAAAACGGGCAAAAAAATAGCCGTTGCTGACATTTTCCGTCGCAGGGGTCGACTCATGAGTCGACTCATGCTTCAGGAGTCGACTCATGCTTCAGGAGTCGACTCATGAGTCGACTTCTGTTGCAAAGACCAGAAACATGAATTTTTGGATTTTTTTGGCCCAAATCAGCAGAGGTCGACTCATGAGTCGACTCATGCCTTGTGGGTCGACTCATGAGTCGACTCACAGGTCGTGCCAAGCCAAAAAATCCAGCATGCCATGGGAATTTTTTGCATGCCAGTCAGCTCATAGTGCCATGAGTTGACTCATGAGTCGACTCATGCACTTCAAACCTTCATAACTTCAAAAATATAAGTCCAAAAATAATGAAATTTTCACCAATAGTTTACAAATTATTTGTTCTATCAATTGATACTATCAAATCAGGATTTTAGTAAAATTACAATTTTGCCCTTGAAGAGCATAAGGACTTTTTTATTTTAAAATTATTTGTATCCCTTCAATCTGCTTTGTAATCATCAAAATCAATCTAGGAGCAACAACCATATTCACGTAGGTTTTGAGTGTTGCGATTGCGACTATTCGACCTATCCGGACGTCGGATACCATTGCTAGATGGTCACTTCGATTAGTATAGGAATTGGTTCCTGTGCTACTGACTTAGGTTCGAACCTGCGGGGTCACACACATTAGAGGTTCCTATCTGATCTGTTGGCTGATGAAGAGTCCTAATGTTCGTAGACTTTGAGTCCTACATATCTGAAACTCTATGATCGAGAATCAAAATTCTCTAATCATGAGTTCCACACATTTTGGATACCGGGGTCAAGAGTCCCACTGGTTTGGGACTTTTTGATCAGGGTTTCATATCGATGGACTCTGATGCCCGATTGCCCATCGGATTTGGACTCAATATTTATGAGATATTTAATTAGTGATTTAATCACTAATTAACTCAATTTGATTGAATAATTATTTTTAGATCAAGTCCAATTGAATTGGATTCAGTTGGATTTGACCCGATTAGATTAAGTGTTGACCTAATCGTCAAGGTGGTTTGGTCCCTGATCTGATCAGGGGTTGGGCTTAGTCAATTATTCATTTGATTAAGATTTTATTGAGCCTAATTAAGCCTAATTAAGTTGGGTTTAACTTAGTCTAATTGTTCCTAACCTATTTTGATTAGGTTGGCTCAATTAGGTTGAAACCATTTTGACCTCATCTCCCTGCGCCACCTCACTTATCTGCGCCCATTTGAATTCATGAGAAATAACTTTTCATGAATTTTCTCCCTTGCAGAAGCCTTCCCATGCCCTCCCTTTTGCACCATTTATCTGGATAAAGATTGGTTTGTTGGCCATTCAATTTCTAAGGATGTTTGAATTTGAATGGGCAACTAATCCATGCACCACCCACCTTATCTTGTGTGCCATTTAATCTACATGAGAAAGAGTTTCTCGTGTAAATTCTTCATGCACAAAGAATCCACACCTCCTCTCTTCTCTCACCCAAGTGGATAAGGATGGGTTGGTTTGCATTTGAATTCAAATTTCAAGCAGCAGACTATAGCTGACTCAACCACTGAGGCAGAATATATAGCTACAAGTGAAGCCATCAAGGAAGCTGTCTGGATGAAGAAGTTCATCACTGAGTTGGGTGTCATTCTTGAGATTAAGAATCTAGTACCACTTTACTGTGATAATACTGGAACAGTTGCTCAAGCAAAGGAACCAAGGTCTCATCATAAATCCAAGCACATTCTAAGATGCTTCCATCTCATTCGTGAAATAATCGAAAGACAAGATGTTGTCATTGAACGAATAGAAACAAAGAATAACATAGCAGACCTGTTCACTAAGGCTCTACCACAGCAGCAGTTCAATCGCCATCTCGATTGTATGGGGATAAAATATAAGAACGATTGGCTTTAGTGCAAATAGGAGATTGAAAGGAATATGCCCTACAAGCCAATCAAAATTTGTATTTTGATGGATTTTTCTTGTAATCTTCCAAACTTATGTATTGACTCTTTAAATAATAAAAAGTATTTTTCATCATATGCTGCATCTTACTTTAGTAATGATTATGATGAACTCCATAAATCAGAAAAATGGGTTAGGGTTATGATGAGATCATACCTATGAGACCTAAAATCTTAAAAATTCTGATTTAGAATATTCCTAGTCATAGGAGCATTGAGTAAGGGATCAATGTTCCAGATAGATTAGCATTTTCTATGTATGCTTGATGGAGAGGGTGGCAGATCTCATATGCCACTTGTGTGAGATACTAATACAAGGAAGTGGGTGCTAATTAGAGAATGAGTTCACTGAATTGATCCGACTTAAGAAACATCTTATGGAATTTACTTACCTGTCAAGAGATGTTTTCTTATAGTGGGAGTTGTGCATGTAATCCTTTGACCTGAGACTACCATAGAACTTTGTATACATGAATCCATATTTTTTGGTTCATACTCATTCATAATTTAGTTATGTACGGGGTGTTCTAGATATGGTAGAATGTGTATGGAGGTTGTGAGTAGGTCAACATGGAATCGATCACTCCTGGTAAGAGGAAGTCGCATCTTACTTGTTCTGATCGATTGATGATTCAGGAAGCCTTTGATCAAAGTAGAATGAAAATTAAAAAGAGTTTTTAATATTTTATTAATTGAATCATCATATAAGATTGAGAGAAATATGAGTATGATATTGGATTTGACATCATTCCATATCCAGAGTCATATTCGGGGTGTAGGGAGATCGTAGGATCAAATTGCATGGTAACTTTCCACTGAAGGATATTTTTAGTATTTCTATCAAAAATTTTATATCTTCTAGGTAGGCATGATACGTTGCTAGACATCAATCTTGTTTTATGGGTTTGATCGAATTAAAGAGTTTAATTCAATCACCAATTAGAAAGAATTCTAATTGCTGAAATCGGGTTAGCTCGATTGGATCTAGATCGATTAGATTAAATTCTAATCAAATCAAATTGACTTGAACTCAGATCTATTACTAGCTAGATGTGAAACCCAATGGGTCACACACAATGGGTATTGATCAGGGGTCTAATTGGATTAGATCATGTTTGCAAAATTGACATGCTAGCACATGTTGCAAAAAAACTAGCTCCTTGTTTCGAATCAGGTTTAAAATTGATTCCAGATTAGGCTAATTAAAGCTAAATTAATTCAAATAAATTTTGGGTTTGAGTTGGTTTAGCCATTGGCTATATGTACTAAAAATTTGGAGCCAGGAAACCAAGTCTCCATGAGTCAAGAATTTTTCTTGTGCATGGGTACAGTTTTTGTGTGCAGAAACAGCTTTCGCATCCCATGAGATGGGACGCCTCATCCTCAAGCTTATCCTATGTTCCATGATGAAATAATTTTTTTTATAATTCCTAACTTTATTAGGAGCATGGATAATTTTTCTAAAGTTAAAATTCCTTCTGGTTTAATCGTGGAAATTTGTTGAAGTTGGAAATCCTGTCAGCCTGATCCATGTGCTTGACCAAGAGTCCAACTTGTGAAAGACTCTAACCCATTTGTCATGCCACTTCTTAATCTGAATTTTTTTCCATGACATTTTCATGTTAGTGCCTTTATTTTTGGCCATTGTATGGACAAAATTACATTGATGGGTGGTGGAAAAAAATTATGCCATGGGAAGCTATGTGATGCATCAGAGAATCATCGAAAAAAATATTCCGAAGAGTCCTTCTGGATGAAGCATCTCTTGGATTTTTTTTTGATAATTGCCATATGTCAAAAACTTCCAGATGGGCATGAGAATTCATCAGGAGGTATGAGATTTTCTGATTGATGCGAAATGGCGTGTGGAAGGGGCGCAAAAAATTCCCGAAGGCAACCCATCGCTAAGTATTTAAAAGGGGGTGCGCCGGGGGATTGGATTCATTCAGATTTTCAATTCTTCCTTTCTTTCTAACATCCTCTCCCTATTGTCTAATTAGTCTCTTCCTTATTTTGTTAAGACAAGTCTAAAAATAGAAAGGACAAGTCTGATTTTAGGACAAGAGTCTAGGAAGAGAATTAAGGAAGACAAGGAGAGAAGAAAGGTAGGGATAGGAAGGCTAGGAGAAGAGGAAGAGGGTCTTGAGGTCCTGTTGTTCAAGAAAATTCTGAGAGTGAGAATTTTGGAGGAAAAATCATCTCAAGGAGTTGGTGTCCTGATCATAGCCCTGTGTGGATCACCGTTGGAGGGCGAACACTTGGACGTCTGGTGGAGGTTCTGCCGAAATTTGGATTAAGCGCTGCAGGTATTCTTCTATAACTTAAATTTAATCTTAAATTTATGTTATATATGATTGTTAATTATCAAGGAGATGTTGGTTTAAGGGTTTAATATTTAAAATTTTTTTATTAAAATTTTAAAATCCATTATGTTTTCACTGTGCATGCCCATCCTGAAACCCTACAAAAACTTGGGTTAATTCATGTGTTAGCAATTTAATTAATCCATTAAATTTATAATAAATTTAAATAGATTAGATCAAGATCAAATTTTTATTGTGTGTGATTCATTGGGTTCCAAATCTAACCAGTAGTGGACCCAAACTCTCGACATAACCCTAATCTGATTGGATTAGGTCAGCTCAAGAGTCCCAATCAACTAGGACCCTTCCTAATTGATTCTTGAATTAAACTCTTTTAATTTTGTTGAGTCCACAAGTCAAGATTGATATCTAGCAACGTGTCATGACTATCCAAAAGATTTAAAATTTGATAAAAATATCAAAATTATCCTTCCATGTTGAGTTATCATGCAATTCAATCTTTCAATCACACAACATCTCGGAAAGGCTATGGGTATGAAAATATATCAATCCAAATATCTAACCATATGTATCTCAATTTGATGATGATGACTCGATTGATGAACCAGTAGAAACTATTTTTACTGTTCATTCATGCTCTGGCTAGAGACTCTCAGAGTCACTATCTTATGAGATCACATTGGATGTACTCTCCTCTTACAAGGAGTGACTAATTCCTTGTTGACCACTCACAATCTTTATGCATACTTTGCCATATCTAGAATATCTCATACACATCTCAAAGTAGTGTGCTAGGGAATAAACCAAAGTAAGGGTCCATATACATAAGGTACCATGGTGATCTCAGGTCAAAAGATCATATGCACTACTCCCACTGAAGAATCATCTGTTGATATGCTGTAAGGCTCCATCAGATGTTCTTCTTGTGGGTCTGTTCAGTGAACTCATTCTCTAATGAGCACCTATATCTTTATATTAGTATCACCATACAAGTGATTGTGAGATCAACCACCCTCTCCATCGAGCATACATAAGATATACCAGTCTTATCGGAGTCATTGTTCCTCGACTCGATGATCCAATGATTGAAAATATTTTAAATTGGAGCTATCAAGATTTTAGGTCTCACTAGCATGATCTCATCGTGGCCCTAAAATTATTATCCTAATCTATAGAGTTTATCATAATCATAAAAGTATAATGCAGCAAATGATAAAATATAACACCTCATATAAATAAAATAACTAATGTCATGCAAATGAGCAGAAAGATAATAAAGAAAAGTCCCATCGCATCCCCATGTGATTGGCTTGTAGGGTACTATTCTTTCATAGGGAACCCAAATCAAGAAGAACATTATTTAATCATGTGCTAGCATGATTTTTTTAAATCCAAAATTAAGATTTAATTAATCCTAACCCAATCAGACTATGCTAGTCTAATTATGCAATCCTAGATCAATACCCTTGTTTGTATGACCTCATAGGTTCAATTCTATTTGATAGTGGGATATATTGTGATCTCTGTCATAAATATCATCAAAATCTTTTTCGATCAATTGAAACTCCTACCAATTCAGCTAATTTAGAATTATCGATCATCGAGATAATTTTAATTAGTCCCACGATCCATCAGTGATACCTAGTAGTATGTAGTGGCAACCTATTAGAATCGAATGGTTGAACCTTTAGGTGCGGTTGCTGTGTCATTCGATTCTTTTATTGTGAGTCTCGATAAGACATAGGTTAAGGATAACTTGTCAAATTTGGTTTTCGTCATATGCTAGAATCAAGCGACTCGAGTCTATTGTGAAATCTTATGAAAATACCTTTCCATCATTCACACTGCCTGGCCATGGACTTTAAGACTCAGTGTCATAATCTACATAAGACTACTCCTCATCTACCGAGGTCAATAGATCTCATCTACTGTGCATCCTATTCCTACAATGAGTCTACTGCAGCCAACATACATCTCAAGGCTCTGTATGACTAGGAAATCAAGTTATGGTATTGTCAAACTATAGCAACTTCATTGTGAACAGTCGAGACACTATAGATCTAAGAACTAGACACACTACTACAGCATCGAGTTAGTCACTGATGAGAAAGTAGACATCTTAGTGACTACTCATGTTTGATCATGCTCAGTACTCTTATTTCTAATAAGCACTTGCACTTTTGCTCCAGTATCTCCACACTATAGATTCGAGACCCATCTACCCTAAGAAAATGATCGTACACCAATCTCTCTGGATCAAGCACCATCTCTATGATGATCTTATGATCAAGAGCAGTTTATGAATTAATTATTAATGACACATATCTCAAATTCTCAACTCTTGAGAATATACATCATTATACCCATTAACTAAATGGATAATTCATAGATACTTAGTAAACACAGATATGAGTGGAAATAAACCTAATTTTATTAATTTATGAGTCAATATTACAAAACATGTCCAAAGAAAATTTTATAAGTGCCGACCAATTTGATTTCTAGGGCATACATCTAACAATATCTGCTTGTGACACTCACAGCATGGGCGATATCATGTCGTGTACAAAATATGGCATACATGAGGCTTCCTATGGCTGAAACATAAGGAATCTTGCTCATACATTCTATCTCTTTCAATGTGTTGGAGCATATCTTTTTGGAGAGATGTATTCCGTGTCTAAAGGGTACAAGTCCCCTCTTGGATTTTTTCATGCTAAACCTCTTCAGCACCTCCTCGATATACATTTTCTGTTATAATCCTAGCATCCTTCTAGATCTAACTCTATAGATCTTAATCCTCAAAATAAAGGATGCTTTCCTTAGGTCTTTCATAGAAAATTTCTTGGACAACCATAATTTGACCGATGTTAATATGGGAATGTCATTCCCAATGAGAAAGATATCATCTACGTATAATATAAGGAAAGTGACGGCACTCCCTCTGATCTTTTTGAAGATGCACGGTTCCTCTTCATTTTTGATGAAACCAAATAATTTAATTATATCATTAAAACATGTGTTCCAACTCTGAGATGCTTGCTTGAGTCTATAAATGGATCTTTGTAGCTTGCAAACCTTGTGATCACCATCACTGAAAGTAAAACTCAACGACTGCTCCATATAGATTTTTTCCTCAAGATATACATTAAGGAAAGCCATTTTCATATCCTTTTGCCATATCTCATAGTCAAGATATGCTACCATGATAAGCAATGTTTGGATGGATTTAAGCATAGTAACTGACGAAAAGGTCTCCTTATAGTCAATACTTTCGCATTGACTATATCCTTTAGCCACTAGCCTAGCCTTAAAGGTCTCTACCTTTCCATCCGAACTAATTTTTCTCTTGTAGATCCATTTATAGCCAATAGGTACAATACCCACTGGTGAATCTACTAAGGTTCAAACTTGATTTAAGTGCATCGAGTGAATTTCTGACTTCATTGTCTCTAACTATTTCTCGACGTTGATTTTTGATATTGCCTCGTTATAGATTTTTGGATCATTATCATGTACCCCATTCCTAGTAAGGAATATTTTCTTAACATTCTCTACGATGATACCTAAGTATCTCTCAGGAGGACGAAAAACCCTACTAGACTTATGAGGTGGAGGAGAAGATGCATGAATTGGCTCTAATTGAATGGGTTCCACAGGTTTTGAAGCTCGTTACTCTCCAAAGATTTTCTCTTCGAGCTCAATCTGCCTCCCTATACCTCCATCTTGAATTAACTATTTTTCAAGAAAGATGGTATTTCGACTCATAATCACATTGTGGCCCTCCAGGATATAGAAATAATATCCTAAAGACTCCTTATGATATCCTATAAAATGAGCTTTTAGAAATCTAGTTTCTAACTTATCCACCTATAGTCATTTGACATTGTCTGGACAACCTTAAATCTTTAGGTGACTCAGACTTGATTTCTTATCATGCCATATCTCATATGTTGTGGTAGAAATAATTTTAGATGGAACCCTATTTAGTAAGTAAATTACGGTTAATAGACTATGACCTCAAAGAAATATAGAAAGATCTGTGAAGCTCATCATAGATTGAACCATATCTAATAAGGTTCAATTTTTTTATTTTGAAATTTCATTGAGTTGAGACATTCTAGACAGAGTTTATTGTGAGACAATGCCATACTTCTTGAGATAATTTAAAAATTTTCCACTAAGGTATTCATCTCCTTGATCTGATCGAAGAATCTTAAGGGACTTTTCAGTTGGCTTCTCTACTTTATTTTTAAATTCTTTGAACCTTTTAAAGGCTTCAAAATTGTATCTTATGAGATGCACATATCCATACCATGAGTAATCATCGATAAAAGTTATGAAGTAGAGATAACCTCCTCTGGCTGGCACATCGAATGGGCCACACACACTAGTGTGTATCAGAGCAAGTATCTCCATAGTCTTTTTCCCGTGTCCTTCAAAGGGAAGCTTGATCATTTTTTTTGAAGGGACGATTCACAGACTGGATATGACTCAGAAGTCAATGGATCCAAAAGTCTGATTTTCTCCAATCTATTAATCTTGTCTTCTCCTATATGACTTAGCCTTAAGTGCCATAAGTACTTTTGGTTAATTATATCTCTAGACCGTTTATTTCCTATGACATTCATATTTTGCTCGATATAGTTTATAGATACATCTACATGTAGTTGAAAGAGATTGTTAATAAGAAAACTACTTTCAATTTTATTATTTTCAAAATAAATATTACAGTGGTCCTTATAAAAACTAATTATATAGTCTTCTTGTGTCAAACAAGAGACAGAAATTAGATTCTTGCTCACAGCACATACATAATAACAATCCCTAAGTACTAAACTAATCCCTGATGGTAGTTGTAGAGGGTACATCCCCACAGCCACAGTAGTACCTTTTGCTTCATTTTTGACTCATAGGATCATCTCGTCTTTCCTCAGCCTCCTACTATTCTCAAGACCCTGCATGAAGTGCACAAGTGAGTACTAGATCTAGAGTCTATAACCCAACTAGATGTAGAAGAAATCATTAGATTAGTTTCTATAATGAGCATACCTTCAGAAGGTGCACCTTCTTTTTTGTTCTTCAGGCTCGCCAGGTAGGCAGGGTCGTTCTGCTTCCAGTGGCCATCCTTATTGCAGTGAAAATATTTTTCCTTCTCGATGATCTTTTTCTTTGAAACTTCCTTTTTTGGCTTATTCTCTATCTTTTGCTTCTTTGCAGATTTTTTTTTCTTTTTAGTATACTTTCTCTCAGAAGAAGTTTGCTCCATAGTGAGAAAGAGCCCCTTGAACTCTTCGAAGTTCCCTTGGTCGTTACCAGCATTTTCAGTAATTTGGCATTGGTGCACTGGATCTTGTTCACATGGTAGTTTATGATAAACTATGCATATGAATTAGTAAGAGATTATAGAATAAGATCAATCTACAACTCCTTATCCATTATCATTTCAAGCTTCTCAAGCTCCTCTGGGTCTTTGATCATTGCCAAACAATGCTCATGGACCAACTGCCCATCATGTATCTTCACTTTGAAGAGTCACTGGGACACTTCATAGCGGATGCACGGCTCTGTTCACCATATAACTCCTATAGGTGAATCAAAATCTGCTTGGTAGTCTTCACATTGACATGTTGGTGCTACAATTTGTTAGACATTGAGGTCAACATGTGGCACCTAATCTTGTTGTCGTCGTGTAACTACTTATCATAAGATGCTCTCTGATCAGTGGTCGGATGAGTTGGTAGAGAGGAAAGGTCCTAATCAAGTACATAGGCTATTTTTTTGAAACTCAAGACAATCTTAAGGTTCCAGGGCCAATCCTTAAAATTCAATTTGGTCAGTATGTTGGTCTCTAGGATACGGGCAAGGGGGTTTGAAGTAGATATTTTCTATAGAGAGATGAAGATCTCTAGTTAGACTTTGTAATTGACTTAATCAGATTGGTTTAGAAAATTTATTTTAAAAACAAACCGAAACTCCCACTAGTTCCTCAAATCATGCACATTCCTCAGGTGGAGAAATAAAAATCTCTATGATTTGAGATTTCTAGTGAATACTACGGTCCCATCGATTGGCACACCACTTCATCTAACAGTTATTGATGATATGTCAACTAATGAGCAGACAACTCTTGTTCAATATTTCTCGAAATATGTTGCAGCCAACTTCGATCTCTAAGTCCTAAAGCCTTACCTAATAGTTATTGGCCTTATCTCTTAGTTAAGTTAGACCCACCGCTCACTAGCTTGTATAAAGCCATCATTGGATCTCTCACCTAATAGTTATTAGGCCCAACCCTATTTTCACCTAGAGCATCTCATGCTATAGAGTGGTCACGTCTTCCTTGATGCAACTGAACCACTATAACCAGCCAAGAACAATTGACATCCAGAAGGGCCCACACATCTAAAATGATGGAAGACCGCTTAACTTAATATTTTATGAGAAGATTTTGATTTAGGTCTCTTAAGTTTAATTATTTATTACATTCCATGCAAATCCATAATTAAATGGATCTACTAAAGAGATCCTAACTTGGTCTGACCAAGACCAGACTCATGGTGCAACGCAAATACAGTGGACTCAACCTTAAGCACTACAAAATCAAAATTAGTCTCCAAAATGGCCAGATAAGATAAGATGGGTGGGAGGCTCTCCGCTACTAGTGGCAATAGTCCTAATTAAGAAACCACCATCTAAATTTTTGCCTTAGACACCAAATTGGTCCACCAATTCGAGATTGAGTTTGCTTCAGTTTCCCACTATGAATTATAATCACAACCATTGAACATGTTCATGATACAACCCTACACCAAGGGTCGTAGTGATTCAATACGACCACTACATGTATCAACGAACCACACAAACTCGATTAACTTAATTTTAGATCTTTTAATTTTTAATTCAGATCTTAATTAAGTGCATTATGAACATCAAATTTAGTTTAGATATTGAAACTGCTTTCATATCTAAACATCTAATCTTGTATCTCATACATAATCATATAAATTTCAGATTTGTGTTTAAATCCTAATGGTTTCGAATCTAAGGTTTTGCACAAAATTAATTTTTTTCTTTTTATAGTTCTTCTTCTTGATTCATACAGACATCCCTTCCACCATAATTCTTTATGATAGGATGGCCTTTACTATGATTCTCGAAGAGTACTAGGCTACTAAGAATTTAATCTACATCTACACATATCACATATGCATAAACTTTATATAGGTTTCATACATCTTATGTATAAATCCAACTATGATCATCTCTTAATGACATAAAATTCAAATTATTAATATATTAATCTCATGCATCATATTAAAATTCAGATCTAAAAAATTTTGACGAACACATTATTAAATAATGTTCAACGATCATTCTTAAACTTTAACCAAAAATTTTTAGATCTATTAAATCTGATTTTCAGATTCATACACCAAATTAGATCTAATCAAATTTAATTTTAGATCTAAACACCACTTTAGATCAAATCTAATTTAGAGCTGATCTTCATCATAGATATATGATACCTACAACCTGACTTTGATAGTAGTTGAAGGATAGATCGCATGCCCGATCGACTAAATCAAGGTGCAGTGGAATTCAAAGATTTGATCCGACATGCGATTCGATTGAGATCACATCTCGATCTATATTAGATCATTCAATTATCTAAGATCAAGAGAATCTAAAACTATTTTAAACTAATTATTTAATCATGATGATCGCATCATCATCTTTGCGTGGGTAGTGATACACCACTGTCCGATGATCGTGGAATTGAGATTCGCTGTCGAGCTGCACATGTGTCCGTATTCTATAGGTATCCACTCGAACTCGAGCTAGGATGCTTTCTCTGACTTTGATCCACCTTTATCAAGATGGATCAACAAGCTTCTAGATCTGCCTTCGATCAGATCTCTGACAAGATCTCGATCAACCATTGATTGCGGCCTTCTTCTTCCTTCACGTAGATCAACCAGCACCCATCTCTACGAGCACACCAGATGGACCAGCCCAACACCTTTGGGCATGGGAGAGGAGGAGGAGAGTAGAGAGGAGAGGGAGATGGCATGGAGAGGTTTTGAATTTTTTGATGAATTAAACCTTTTGTAGGGGGGCCTATTTATAGATTTAGAAACCTAAGAGTCCCAAGGCTTTAAGTCATCAAATGACTTAAAGTAGAAGGATTCCTTAGCATATGGTGCCCCCTCCCTCTCATTTTTCATGCCATTTTGTCAAACAAAAATCAGATGGGGCGTGGCCCTCATCTAATCTCCCTTCATTTGAATTCAAACAGGGTGCAAGCCCTTATCCTCATCCACTTGGGGATAAGTCCCTTCAAATTCAAATGGGCTTTTATCTCTTCATCTCAATTTGAACTCAAATTCAAATGGGATGAAGCTTGTATCCTCTCATCCGTATCCATAGGGGGCGCATGCCCCTGGATCTTATCCAAAAGGGGCATCCCATCTAATCTCTCTTGAATATTTCACATAGAAAAATGGGGTGCCAACTATTGAAGCCCCCCCATCCTTTAATTCTTACATGATGGAAGGCTTCAGGGACTCCAGCTCTTGTTGTCTTAATGAGCTTGCTTAGATTTGGTTAGACCCTATTTAATAGGGAACCCAAATCAAGGAGAAACTGGGTTTAATCATGTGCTAGCATGATTTTTTTAAATTCAAAATTAAAATTTAATTAATCCTAATCCAATTAGACTATGTAGGCTTAATTGTACAATCCTAGATCAATATCCTTATTTGTATGATCCTATATGTTTAATTCTATTTGATAGTAAGATATATCGTGATCTCTATCACAAATATCATCAAAATCTTTTTCGATGGATTGAAACTTCTTCCAATTCATCTAATTTAAATTATTGATCATTTAGCAGTGTGTAGTGGCAATCCATCAGAATTGAATGGTTGAACCTCTAGGTGCAGTTGTCGTTTGATTCGATTCTTCAATCATGAGTTCCGACAAGATGGAGGTTAAGGATAACTCATCCAACCTCATTCTTGTTATATGTTAGATTCAATCGACTTGAATTCACTTGTGAAACCTTATGAAAATATCTTTCCATCATTCACATGGCCATGGCCATGGACTTAGGACTCAGTTTCAAGATCTATATAGGACTACTCCTTATTTGTCACAATCGATAGATCCCATCTTAGTGCACACCCTATTCCTACAATGAACTTAGTACGACCAACATACATCTCAAAGCTCCGTATGGCTAAAAGACCAAGTTACGATGTCGTCAAACTATAGCAACCTCATTGTGAATAGTCGAAGCACCATAGGTCTAAGAACTAGATACACTACCACAGCATCAAGTTTACTCACTAACGAGAAGGTAGATGTCCTAGTGACTATTCTTGTTGGATCATGCTCAGTACCCTTATTCCCTAACAGGTACTTATACTTCACTTTGGTGTCTCCACACCATAGATTTAAGACCCATCTATTCTAAGGAAGTGATCGTGCACCAATCTCTCTAGATCAAGCACCATCTCCATGATGCTCATACGTTCGGGAGTAATTTATAAAGTAATTATTAATGACACATATCTCAAATTCTCAACTCTTGAGAATATGCATTATTATACCCATTAACTCAATAGATGATTCATAGACACTTAAAAATACTGATATGAATGAAAATGAATCCAATTTTATTAATTTATAAGTCAATATTAAAAAATATATCCTACAAAAATTTTTAAGTATCAGCCAATCTAGCTTTTAGGATATACATCTAACACTAGAGTGGCTCATCAATGTCATCATGGTTGGAAGGCAAATGGCAAGTGGAGGAATTGTATCGACTACACTGACCTCAATAAAATATGCCCTAAGAATAGTTTTGCTCTCTCGAGGATCGATCAGTTTGTAGACGCCACCTCAGGACATCAGCTATTAAGCTTTATGGATGTCTTCTCAGACTATAATCAAATTTGGATAGTGTCCAAAGATAGGGAGAAGATTGTGTTTATAATTGATAAAGATTTGTATTGTTATAAAATAATATCTTTTGCATTAAAAAATGCAGAAGCCATATATCAGTGCCTCATCAACAAGATATTCAAACACCAAATCAGATGCAACATAGAGGTTTACATCAATGATATACTAGTCAAAAGCACTGAGGCAGATCGGGAAGTGTTTCACAAGCTGAGGCGAAATCAAATGATGCTTAACCCCAGCAAGTGTGCCTTCAGCATGATTTTGGGCAAGTTCTTAGGGTTTATGATGACTCAACATAGAATCAAAGCGAACTTGGAGAAAATCTGAGCATTGTTGGAGATGAGACACCCGAGCACTAAGAAGAACATGTGGTGATTGGTGGGTCATGTGGCTGCCCTCAACTAATTTATTTCGAAATCAGTTAAGAAATGTCTCCCATTCTTCAAAGTCCTCAGGCAAATAAAGAACTTAAAGTGGTCGAATGAATGCTAAACTATATTCGAGGAGCTCAAGTGATACCTTAGGCCCCCATTGCTCTCCAAATTGATGGCAAGTGAGGAGTTATGTCTATACTTATCTATCTCACATGTTTCTGTCAGTTCGATGCAGTGTGAGAGGATGAAGGGAACCAAAGGCCAATCTATTATACTGGCAAGATCCTTCAAGATGCTAAAATGAGGTATTTGAGAGTTGAAAAGATGGTTTATGTACTCATTACCTTTGCATGATGACTCCAACCATACTTTCAAGCCCACTTGATGGTTGTCCTGATGAATCAATTCCTAAAGATAATTCTTCAAAAGCCCGATATCTTTGGAAAAATGGCAAAATGAACGATCGATCTTGAAGAATTTGACCTTGATTACCACCCCCAGCTTATGATGAAATCCCAGGTCTGGGCCGACATCCTCGTGCAATGCACTATTTTTGATGAGGGATTGACCTTAACATTTATAAAGGAGACATAAACATCTTGTTGGATTCTATATATGAATGGAGCTTCAAACTCACAAGGATGTGGAGCTGGGCTTACTCTTGCAAGCCCAGAAAGAGCCATCACAGAATATGGTCTTTGGTTCAACTTCAACACCACCAACAATGAAGCCAAATATGAAGCATTAATTATGGGCCTTAGCATCACCAAAGAGCTCAGAATAAAGGAACTCAAAGTCTTCACCAACTCATAACTCGTTGTTGGGCAAATCTAAGGAGAATACAAAGTTTGAGACCTAATGATGGCTCGATACTTACAGAAGATAAAGGAGCTCTTAATGGCTTTCTAGATTTTGGAGATGAAACTATTGGATTTTATGTATTTTGCATGTAGATTTTAAAATAATTTTGAAAAATAAGTAGCGAAAGATAAGATTAAATCAGATTTAATGATACACATGCATAGATCTAAATCTTATACCTATAAATCTAGTTCATATGTGAAGGGAAGCGTGATGATTTTGTGCATATATTTTTAAAATTTTACAGCAGAACATATATAGATTAAATAATATAATCTACAATAGATGCATAGATCAAATCTAAAACTACCATACAGGATCTATGACATGAATTAATATATATATATATATATATAAATCTAAAATCTAAAATTTAGCAAACATAGATCTTATCTATATTACATTTAGATCATATATAAATTATAAATTGAGTTCAAAACTTGATACCTGAGTGTGGGTAGTAGATTACCATATCCAAAATCTATGATAGTTGGTTATTCATGATGCTCAGCAGCTGCACATACATCCGACCTTTACGGGTATCTACATGAAGTCTTTGTGCTGATCGATCTTTCAACGAGTGCTAGCTCATAGAGATACCTTTTCTTGACTGATCTAAGAGAAACATGAAGAAGATGAAGAACAAAGAGACCATCTTTTTTTTTTCTAGATCCACACATCAGATTTCTACGATAGAGATCAAGAGAAGAATCTTTTCTTTTCAATTCTCCTACGCATAAGAGAGAACCTTTCTCTCTTCCTTTCATGCCTTCAAACAAAAATTTTCTTCTCTAATTTTTTATGATAAAAATTAAATTTAATCTAATTTTTTATATAAAAAATTATATAAAATCCTAAGCCCTAGAAGAACCAAGAAGAAATGACCCAAGAGAAGATCCATTCTTCTATTTTCTTCTTGATCTTGAGCCCTAGGAAGCCCCCAATGTCCTACCAAATTTTTTTGATATTTATTCTCTAAATTTTTATATTAAAAATTAGATCTAATCTAATTTTTATATTAAAAATTAGATCTAATCTAATTTTTATATTAAAAAAAATAAAAAAAATCAAAAAGAAGAACTCCTTTTTCTCCAAAGCTGCGCACTAGAAAGAAGACCTTTCTTCTCTCTTCTCTTCCTGATCTAGAGCCCTAGGAAGCCCCCAATGTCTAACCAAATTTTTTTAATATTTTTTTTTAAATTTTTTATATTAAAAATTAGATCTAATATAATTTTTATGCTAGAAAAAAATTATTAAAAATTATATTCTAAAATCAATCATGTGATGATTGAGTTTCTCTTTGTATATGAATTATTGATTATTGAATAAAAATTATTTTGACATTTTTTATCATAAAGTTACATCTTTCTTATCGAACTCTTGTGTCATGATGAAGTCCTTAGAGCTATATTAGTGAACGATAAAGAGAAGATTTATCGTGTAGTTCTTAAATATGTTCATGACCAAATGATACATCATTACAGGATGATAATGTTTATCTAGTGGAGGTCATTGTGTGCCATATAGATTGATTGTCTTCTTAACTAAGGAGTGTAGCGACACTGGTATGGCATACAGATGAGATATAATAGTACATCGTCATTGAATAAGTGACTCACCTGCTGAGCATTCTGCTGTCAAGAACTGCCTGCGAAGCGTATGGGCATAAGTGTCCCTCAGACCTGAGATACCATAGTGACTTGCAAGTAACTCACTGTGCTTTGATGCCAGACTATCTAAATTTCTAATGTAGTGATAGAAGACTACTAGATACAGTCAAGTACTTACAAAGTCTATGTGTGGATCAAGATGAGATTGACCCCTCTAGATTATAAGAGCTGATGTATCACTATATTTTAATTTAATAAAATTTTGATCAAGATAATCCATAAGGTGGATTTGAAAGGTTGAAATATAATGTGGATGAAGCACTCTTGGTTGACAGTTAACCTGAGATCATCCTAGAGCATTTAGGATCAAAGGGATGAATTATACAGTAACCATATGCATAAGTTCTAAAATATTTTTTTGCGATAATTTGATCTATCTGGATGTCAAAAACTAATGCTAGATAGTATTCCGATTGGTACAGGAATCGATTTCTGTGTTATCGGCTTGGTGTTTGAACCTATGGAGTCACGCACACAAGTTAGACATCATAGAAAAGTATTAGCCTATGTTTATCTATCCAATTTGAAAATATTTGACTTGATTAAATACATAAGTTAACTTAATTAAGAATTAAGTTATGGATTAAATGTGATTGAAGAGTTGACTATGTCTAGCTAGCACTACACATGAGGTTCAGGTTCAATCTCGAGGATGAACAGTTTATGATCTATGATCCATGAAGCCTATGAGAGATTGAATTTAAGTACTAATTAATTTTGGATTAGATCTAATTTAATTAGACTTAATTGAGTTTAAAATTTTAGGTTAGACATGATTCTAAAGTCCTAAAGAGTTTGGGATTGACAGCCTTTCGAAATTATTTCGAACCAACTTTGAATTGGATTCTTTTTGGATGAGATATTTGGAGTCCTACTTGCTCTGGGGTTCTCCTCACTCCTTGGCTAGCTAGTACCTGGTATGGTGCTGGTTGTGGGTATCCCATGTGGGTGAGAGAATAGGTGCACTGTGGGTGCTTTATATGGTTCCTATCCTATCTCATGTAGAAGTCCTTCTTTCATGAGTATTGAACTGATTCAAAGCATGTTTGAATTAAGAGTCTTATACTTATGGATTATGAAAATTATCTATAAATAGAGAGGACCTCTACCTATGAATGCATAGCAAACAAATCAGATTAAGAGAAGAGAAAAAGAGAGAGAGAGAGGTGTGAGCTTGAGGCACCCCTTCTTCCTTGGTGTTACCTCCTCCTTGCCACCCCTGTTTCCTTACCATGGGCCATCCTTTGGCATCCTCCTTGCTGGTGTGATGTGTCACACTAGCACCTCTCCTCCCTCTTTTGGTTGGGTTGCAAAGGTGATTTGATCAAAGGTCATCCTGCTTTCTTGCATTGCCTGGAGTAAATGCGAAGTAGAGGGCCTGCAGTTTTAGGCCTATGCGAAGGTTGACTTTAGATTCTAAAGATTTGATCCTTAATTTTACTATAATCTAGGTAAGAATTTGATCCTTATTCATATAGATTTATAAAAAATTTTTAGATGCAACCCTGGTTATCCGCGAGAAATAGTTTTCCTTCTCTTCAATTGGTATCAGAGCTAGGCTTTGATACATGGATGTATAACTAAATTTTTTTGAATTATTTACATATTGTATATAATTAAAATTTTATATTAGATATTAAATCTAATTTAAATCTATTTAAATAAAATTTTTGACCTAATTTTGATTGGATTAGATGAACATAATCAATGGTTGATTAAGGTTGTTATAAGTTTGTTATAATAAAATTTTTGTTGTTGCTAAAATTTTATTGGAATAACAATGTAAATTAAAATCTATTATAAATTTATTTTAATAAAATTTTAATATTATTTAGTTATAAAGTGAGACTTATTTTAGATTTGAATTGGATCCATTTTGATGGATATTTAGATCTGAATTCAAATGAAATTCAACACTACACCAAAACAGATTTAATTAAAAATTTAATTCTTATGCATTCATGTTTGTATCTAATTAATTTTTTATTTGATACCAGATCTAAAATTGATATTTTAAAATTAGCATAAGATATATTTTAGATCTGATATGATGTATATGATGCATCAAATCTAATTAGATTAAATGAAGAACATGATTGATAAGATCAAGGGCATGTTCATGACATAAACTGTTTTGTCAAAAAATTATATATTGATGTGATTGCATATGAAATTAGATTTTAGATCTTAGTAGCCTAGTACTCGAATTGATGAGATCACCAAACTATTCATTCATAAGAGATCGAAGAGATTAATATTTTTTTGCCTATTCAATTGGTTCTTTTATGACATGTAGGGGTGTCATTGTGATCTGATTTCATGAAGAAGAAAAATGAACAGATTCTTATAAATTATTTTGATCATAAATATACTTATATTAGATCTAAAATAATTTATAATTTTTTATAATAAGATAAATTCAGATATAAAATTATTTTAGAATCTGAATAGCATATTCATAAGACATAATCGGTATTGATCTAAAAGTTGTCATGATGCATGATATGTATGTATGAAGTTTAGATCATACCTATGCATGTTTAATTATTAAACATATTATGAAAATTTATTTTCATAAATTAAAATATATGGTATGCTTCACCTGAAATCCTGATAGAATAGTTCTACATACTGAAACACACATTTCATACACTTAATTTTGAATTAAGTTTGAATGATCTAGATTTGAGAATTAAAGATCATTAAGACACCACATAAAATGATGGGCAAAGAATTTGCTTGAATCAGGTCCTTCTAATGGATTAGACCTAAGGTTAGAAATACATATAGATCAAGTAGAGAAATTGGTTAAATCTAATTAAGTATTAAATTAGATTAGATAAGAATTTTTCTAAATCAACCTCACTAGTTGAAGTTTGATCAAGTCCATGTGTTTGACCCTATTAAATGGACCATGATCATGGCTTCATGGTTGAGCCCGAATTTTCTGGTGGATCAAATTAAAACTAATTAACCAGTTGGTGTCTAAGGTAAGTTTGGCAGATTCAATCAAATAATTTTTAATTGGGAGCTACTCATCTAAATGCATCTACGGTGAGTTAACAGCACATCCCTCCCACTGATCTCACTTACCTGACTAACATGATAGATTATATTTTGCTTAGGTCACTAGTTGATTGATGCTAACCCATGCCATTAAGATTAATCAGTGTGACTGATTTAAGTGTCTTTAGATCAGCTTGTGTTTATTCCTTTACATAACTTGGTGAAATCAGTGAGAGGATTTACAACTTACAGGCCAACTTTTTCTCTTATTCTCAGGTCAATGAAATCAAATCTTCTAAATTATTAGGTCCATAAAATGATACAGTTATGAGATAACTTGTTCATAGCCTCCCATTAAGGTACGTGATAATGAGTTCAATATTCTAAATAGACATTAGAGGTGACACACGCCTGGTGTCTATTACATATTGAAATTATCATCCATCATATGACCATCCTGCTGTACTTTTAGATCAATGCTTAGGTTGGTCGAGCCACACTCGGGCCTGAACATCCGTTTGTTGGATACACTTGGTGTAGTCATGTTAATGGTTGGACCTAACCAAGATTTTCAATGGAGGTGCCAGATGCCTGCTGAAGAGATGCCTGGGGCAGAACATAATTGCTAGAAGTTGTTTGGAAAAATAATTGGTTATGAATGTACCCATGGATACACTAGGGTTGGTTGAGCTACACTCAGATCTGAATATAGTTTGTGTGGATTGTTGAAAAATATATCTTCAAGCCAATCGTTTGATGATTGTGCTAATTATAAATGTATATGAATTGATCAATAATAGAAGTTATTTAATATTTTTCTTCACAAGATTACATCTTCTAACGAACTCTTATATTGTGATGAATTCCTTAGGACTACTTTGACCGATAAAAGAGGATTTATCACATAGTCCTTAAATTGGTTCGCGACCAAATGATACGCTATTACTAGGATGATAGCAATATCAAGTGTAGGTCGTTGTGTGCCATATGCGTTGGTTGTCCTCATAACCAAATGGTGTGGAGACACTGGTATGGCATGTAGGTGAGATGTAGGAGTACATCGTCACTGAACGTGACTAACTGTGGAGTACTCTACTGTCAAGAGTAGCTCGTGAAGGATATGGGTATAAGTGTCTCTCCAATCTGAGATCAACACAATGACTTGCAAGCAACTCACTATACTTTGATGTCAGACTATCTGAGTTTTTAATTCAGTGATGGAAGATTTCTGGGTGCAGTCAAGTACTTGTCAAGTCGGTGTGTAAGTCTGAAGCGAAATTTGAGTGCAGGGATAAAATGGTAATTTTAAAACTTTTCAAAATCATTATTTTATAGTGGAAATTATTAATTAATTTAATTAATTAACATATGTTTATCCTACACTAGGATCTAAATATGATATACAGCATGCATGCATTTAAATTTAAAATTCAAATTTGAACAATAAATAATTTACTGTTCTGTGTTCAGAACACAATACCTTTGTGCAGGTAGTCGATCACTGTAATCTGATCACCGTCGGGAGACTCTGATCATCGCAACACAGCCACACAGTGTGTCTGGCCTCTGTGGATCGTCCACATAAGGCTCCCAATCTGATCGGCTCCTCACGAGTACTAGCTCGTTGTAGAGCCCTTTCGACGGCTGATACTGATCAAACTCCTTCGATCGATGTCTGTCAATTCCACGGATGCTCTAGATCATTAGCAAATATGCTTGAGAGGTAGATAATTCTCTTCCTTGAATTTGGTGGGCTCACGACACTCGTAGCTCACTAACTCACTTCCCGAACCCCAGGCTGAAACCCTAGGGAACACACTGAAAACCCTGCACCCAATTTTATTTCTTTTCTTTCTTTTTCTCTCAAAAGGTTTTGGACCTTCACCTCATGTACAAGGCTTCCTCACACCCCACTTTCTTTCTCAAAATTTTTCTACGCATGCCCCACTTCTCTATCTCTTAATAGTTCAAAACGTGTCTTATCTGCGTGAGAGGATAAAGATAAGTGGTTGCACATTTGAATTCAAATCAAATTTGAATTCAAATGCAAACCAACTCATCCCTATCCACTTGGGCATGAGAAGAGAAGGTGCGAGGCTGCTTTGTGTGTGGAAAGGTTTCACGAGAAACTCTTTCTTGTGTGAGATATGGGGCGCTAAAGTGGATAAGGTCATGAAGGTGCAAGAGATAAGTTATCCATTCAAATTCAAACATGCTTTGAATTTGAATGGCTAACTAATCAATTTTATCCAAAGATTGATGCACAAGAGTGGGCGTGAGAAGGGCTTTGCATGAGAGAAAATTTATGAGAATTTTCGTCTCGTGAATTCAAATGGGCTAGAGATGTGAGGTGGCGCAGGGATTCAAATTCAAATGGTGGTTTAATCTTAATTGAACCAACCTAATCAAAATAGATTAAGCACAATTAGACTAAATTAAACCCAACTTAATTAGGCTTAATTAGGCTTAAAAAAATTTTAATCAAATTAAAAATTGACTAAGCCCAACCCCTGATCAAATCAGGGACCAAACCATCTCGATAATTAGGTCAACTCTTAACCTAATCGGGTCAAACCCAACTGAATCCAATTCAATTGGACTTGATACAAAAATAATTACTCAATCAAATTAAGTTAATTAGTGATCAAATTACTAATTAAATCTCTCATAAATATTAAGTCCAAATTCAATGGGCAATTGGGTGTCAAAGTCCATCAATATGAAACCTTGATCGAAGAGTCCCAAACCAGTGGGACTCTTGACCCCGGTACCCAAAATGTGTGGGACTCATGATCAGAGAATCCTGATTCTCGACCACAGAGTCTCAAACACGTAGGACTCATAGTCCACAAAAATTAGGACTCTTCATCAGCCATCAGATCAGATAGGAACCTCTAATGTGTGTGACCCCGCGGTTCGAACCTAAGCCGGTAGCACAGGAACCAATTCCTGTATTAATCGAAGTGATCATCTAGCAATGGCACCCGACATTCGGATAGGTCGAATAGTCACAATCGTAATACTCAAAACCTACGTGAATATGGTTACTGTATAATTCATTCCTTTTGACCCCTGTGTTTAGGATGACTCAGGATTAAACTGTCAACCTTGATTAGATCATCCAAGTCATGCTCAACTCAAACAGTCCTGTGACTCCTCACTACGACTACCCTGGCCAAGGTTTTGCTAAATTGAAACACAACTGTACACAGCTCCTGAACTAAAGTGGTCAATCCCATCTTGACACACGCACCGACAAGTCAAGTATTTGACTACACCCAGCAGCCTTCCGTCACTGAATTAAAAATTCAGGTAGTCCAGTGCCTAAGTGCAGTGAGTTGCTTGCAAGTCACCGTGGTGGTCTCAGGTCGAAGGGACATTTATACCCATATCCCATCGGAGCAAATCTTGACAGTAGAGATAGCTCCGGAGTCGGTCACATTCAGTGCAGATGTATCCTTACATCTCACCTGTATGCCATACCAGTGTCTCCACACTCCTTGGTTAAGAGGACAACCAACCTATATGGCACACAACGACCTATGCTCGATAAACATTGTTGTCCTTGGTAACAACGTATCATTTGATCACGAGCAAGTTTCAGAACTAAACGATAAATCCTCCTTTGTCGAGTCTAAATAGTCCTAAGGACTTCACCACAACACAGGAGTTCATTAGAAGATGACAATTTGTGATGAAAAATACCAAAATAACTTTTATTTATTTATGATTTATGTACTAATACAATAAAGAGTACAACCATCAACAGGCTAACGATTGGGTTTGGGACACTATTCCTAATAATCTCCCACTTGGCCTAAAGCCAATCGGTGCAGTATCTAATACCCATCTTCGCCTTGAAGTCGTCGAACTCCTTCACCGCAATGGCTTTAGTGAATGGGTCGGCCAGGTTCTCCTTCCTGTCGATCTTTTGAAGGTCGACGTCACCTCGATCCATAATTTTTTGGATGAGATGGTAACGATGCAGAATATGCTTCGTCCGCTGGTGTGCCTTCGATTCCTTCGCCTGAGCAATGGCTCCAGAGCTGTCACAGTAGAGCAGAACTGGACCAACAAGGGAGGGTGCTACTCCGAGCTCGGTGATGAATTTTTTCAGCCACACTGCTTCTTTGGCAGCATCTGATGCAGCGACATACACCATCTCACAAACTGAATCAGCCACTATGTGCTGCTTGAAACTCTTCCAGCAGACAGCCCCACCATTAAGGGTAAAAATAAATCTCGACACACTCTTGCTGTCATCGTGATCAGACTGAAAATTAGAGTCTGTAAACCCTATAAGTCTCAAGTCCGATTCACCATAAACAAGCCACTGGTCCTTAGTATTTCTTAAATACTTCAGGATGGTTTTAACAACCTTACAATGATTCTCTCCTGGATCAGATTGGTATCTATTCACCACCCCTAGTGAGTATGCCACATCTGATCATGTATATGTCATGGCGTACATGATAGATCCCACTGCTGAAGCATATGGAATTCTACCCATACGCTCTCTCTCTTGAGGTGTTGTCGGACAATCCCTCTTCGAGAGAGAAATTCCATGGCTTATCGGTAGATAGCCTTTCTTGGAATTCTCCATGCTGAACCTCTTCAACATAGTATCAATGTACGTGGACTGGGATACGCCAAGCAACCTTTTAGATCTATCCCTATAGACCCTCATCCCTAGGATATAGGAAGCTTCTCCCAGATCCTTCATGAAGAATTGTGACGACAGCCAAATCTTTATTCTCTGTAACGTAAGGATATCATTCTCGATTAAGAGAATGTCATCCACATAAAATACAAGAAATACTACTACTGGACCATTAGCCCACTTATAAATGCAGAGCTCTTCTCCATTCTTAATGAAGCCATACGTCTTGATTGTCCTATCAAAATGTATGTTCCAACTCTGGGATGCCTGCTTAAGTCCATAAATGGACCTCTGTAGCCTGCACACTTTAGACTCATCTGTGGATGTGAATCCTTCAGGTTATATCATATACACCTCTTCGTCCAGCTCTCCATTTAGAAAAGTTGTCTTCACATCCATCTGCCAAATTTTATAGTTCAGATGGGCAGCTATCGCAAGCATAATCCGAATGGATTTGAGCATTGCCACAAGAGAAAATATCTCATCATAGTCTATATCATTATGTTGACGATATCCCTTGGCAACCAGATGGGCTTTATAGGTTTTCACCTTTCCGTCTGCGACCCTCATCCTCTTGAAAACCCATTTATACCCTATGGGTTTTACTCCTTCGGGTGGGTCAACCAATGTTCATACATCATTGACCTTCATGGACTCTATTTTGGATTTCATGGCCTCTAGCCATTTCTCAGAGTCAGGTCTCTGCATTGCATCCATGTAGGTGATCGGATCCTCATCATTTTTATCAAGTTCGATAGGATCTCTATCCCGGACCAAGAAACCATAGTATTTGTCCGGTTGACGTGGTACTTTACCAGATCACCTTAAGGGTGCAGGAACAATAAGCTCTGGATCTGATCTAATCAAATCTGGTTCAGGTTCAGCTACTTGTGTCGGTTTTTCCACCTGCCGAACTTTCTCAAGTTTGACCTTAGAGGCAACAGTCCCTTCACCAAGGAACTCTTTTTCTAAAAAGATTGCCTTAAGGCTGACAAACACCTTTTGCTCATCAGCTAGGTAGAAATAATACCCTTTGGTCTCTTTTGGGTACCCTATAAAATTACACTTGTCAGACCTAGGTCCAAGCTTGTCCGTAATTAAACGTTTAACATAAGCCGGACACCCCCAAACCCTAAGGTGCGAGAGTACTGGCTTACGTCCTATCCATAACTCATATGGCATTTTGGTTACAGACTTACTCAGAACCCTATTTAGAAGGTAACAAGCCGATTCAAGCGCATATCTCCAGAGGGAGATCGACAGACCAGCAAACCCCATCATGGATCAGACCATGTCTAACAAGGTCCGATTCTTCCTTTCAGACATACCATTATGCTGTGGTGTTCCAGGAGGAGTTCACTGAGAGAGAATCCCATTCTCCCCTAAATATGTCAAAAACTCATTGGAAAGGTATTCACCTCCTCGATCAGATCGAAGAGTTTTAATACAATTCCCAGTTTATTTTTCTACCTTATTTCGGAATAGTTTGAACATTTCAAATGACTCCGACTTATGCTTCATTAAATAGACATACCCATACCTCGATAGGTCGTCTGTGAAAGTTATGAAGTAGAAATATCCACCTCTTGCACTTGAACTCATGGGTCCACATGCATCAGAATGTACCAGACCTAAGAGTTCACTGGCTCGCTCATCTTTTTCAGTAAAAGGTGACTTGGTTATTTTCTCAAGAAGACAGGACTCACAGGTTGGAAGTGATTCACAATCACCAACTTCAAGAATTCCTTCTTGAGCCAACCTGTTTATCCTGTTCTTATTGATATGACCTAGCCTACAATGCCAAAGGTAGACGTCTGACACATTATCTATTCTAGGACATTTATCGGAGGTTTGAACTACATTAACAGGCTGTGACAGTAAGTAAATTCCATTATCTAGTTGTCCAACAAACATTGTAACACCATTCAAAATGATATTGCAAATATTTTTTTTTATTAAAAATTGATAACCGTACATGACCAAAAGGCCTACAAAAATAATATTTAATAAAAAACTTGGACAATAGTGACATTCACTCAGAATTACATTACGAGAATTGATTACAAGGTTCATGATTCCTAAAGCTAGAACTGGAACTTTGCTTCCATCTCCAACATTCAGGAACCTCTCACCGTCATCAAATCTCCTACTGACCTGCAGACTCTGCATCAAATTGCAATAATGACAAGGGCTTCCGGTATCCATTACCCAGGCAGTAGTATCACAAATGAAAAAGTTGCAAGGTATTATCATATAATTACCTTGCTTCTTCTTCGGCCTGTTTGGGTCCAGGGAGGCAATGTATAGAGGACAGTTCCTCTTCCAGTGCCCCTGGTTCTTGCAAAAGAAGCACTCCGCCTGGCTCTAGTTGGGCTTGCACTTCTTGGTCTGACCCTGTGCAGACGTCCCAGCATGCGGCTGCACCTTCTTGTTCTTCTTCTTCTTGTTCTTTTTCCCTTTCTTAAAGGGTCGACGACTAGAAGAAGACCCTCCCACAACATTCACCGACTCCTTATGGAGCTGGTGGTCCTTCTCAAAGTTCTACAGCAACCCCAATAAGTCGTGGTAGTTCACTACAGGCTTTGTCATTCGAAAATGAGTAAGAAAGGAGAGGAAGGACTTGGGCAATGAATTAAGGATCGCATCCTTACCGAGCTGCTCATGTAGGAGAAAGCCCAGTTTACTTAGGCGTTCAATCATTTCGATCATGTACAATACATGATCAGTGACTGAGGCCCCATCCCTCATTCGAGCATTGGAAATGGCACAACTAGTTTTGTGCCTTTCAACGTCATCAGGTGTGCCAAATGAGTCGCTCCACATTTAAAGCATCTCTTATGGCTGGGCATTCTCAAACCTGCGGCTGAACTCATCATTCATTGCCGCTAGCATTATGCACCGATCGGTGGTGCGGTCATTGAGCCACTTCTGGTAAGTATCTCAGACCATGCCTCTAGCGTTCGGGGCTGGCTCCTCTGGTGCCGGATCCGTTACTACATAAAGGATCCGCTCATGCTCAAGGACGATTTTTAATTTTTGATACCAGCTATCGAAATTAGATCCCATGAGCTTGTCATTATCTAATAATGACCGGAGTGACAGGGTAGTGGCCATAGCTGCATAAAGAAAAATCAGACCTCTATTAGTACATAAATTATTAATACTAAAGACTTGGACTTTAGTCTAGAGTTTCTCCTAATATTTTTACGAACTGGTAGCCTCAACCTCCAATTCGAGGAATTACTTTAATTCCTTAGTGGGTACTAGAATCCACACAGACTACACACGAGCCCAACTTTGGTTGGTCAACCCATGTGCATCTATGGGTAGTTTCATAACCAGTTGTTTCTCTAAACAACTTCTAGTAATCAATTTTGCCCCAGAACCTAATCAGTAGGCTTTGGCCTCCACTGAAATGATCTGGTTAGGTCCAACCATTAACATGACTTGATTTGGTGAATCGGACCAATAAATGATCAGGCCCGACTTTGGCCGACCAACCTGACCACCATCAAAAAGACTCAAACCAAATTATTATACTATGAATGATAATTCCATTAGTCAATAAGCACCAGGCCTTTGGGCCTCCAATGATTATTAAACTAATGGACTCATTATCACTCACTTAATGGAAGGCTATGACTTAGTTATCACTATAACTTAATCATTTTAGGAACCTAATAATTTTGAAGATTTTATTAAAGGATAGAAGAGAAGAAATTAACCAGCCAATTTCAATCCTCCCACTGACTTCACCAAGTCAGATTAAAAAGGATTTAATTAAAGCTGGTATTAGGAGCACCTAAATTAGTCACACTGATTTACCTCATGACATGGGTGAGCCCTAATCACTAAGTGATCTAATCAAAACCTAACTCACCAGATTGGCCAGGTGAGTGAGATCAATGGTGGGGATATGCCATTAACTCGATAGAGATCGAATCAATGCGAGTAGCTCCCACTTAAGAACCACTGGTCAAACTACCGAACTTACCTTAGACACCAACCGGTTCATTAGTTTTAATTTGACCAACTTAGTAAATAGGGTTCCACCGTGTAGCCATTTATTAAGTCCATCTTGATCTAATTAAAGACATGGACCCATTCAACTACAACTATTGGAGTTGAGTCTAGAGTGTCCTTGACCTAATCTAATTCAACTTTTGATTAGATTTGATCAATTACTCTAATTTAGTCCATTTCTTTAAGCTAACCTTAGGTCTAACCTAATTATGGACCTAATCCATCTAACTCATTGACCCACAAGTTTATGCAATTGTCTTAAGTCTTAATTCACAATTCTAGACCAACTAGACAACACTTAATTCTTTTAATTAAGTATTTGAGCTGATGGGTCAGGGTTTGGGATTTCGAAAATAATTTTCAAATTTGAAAGGGTTTTATTTTCTGTTTGCCAAATGTGTTGACTCATTTCACAAACGGATCAGCACATTTCATAAACAGTAATCCTATTGCTAATTACATAACAAAAAATAACTCAATCAAAATAAATCATGAATATTCTTTTAGATTTAATCTAACACATTCATGATAAATTTTACAATTGAACCTTTACAATTAAGTCCTTTTGCTGCTTCATCTGCATGGGACATAATCGCGTCGGCACCCCTACCGCCATAGGAGAACTCCATCGAATGGAAGGAGAGGGCCTTTAAACCCTACTTTTCTCCTATGACCGGACGGCCATGGCAATCAACCCAATTAGATTACTTGCTACTTAGATCAAGTATATCTAAATATACCAATTTCAAAATTTAAATTTTAAATTTTAAATTTTAAATTTTGAATTTCAAATTTCAAACAAATTTCAAATTTCAAATTTTTAAATTTCAAATTTTGAATTTTAAATTTTGAATTTCAAATTTGAAATTTCAACCAAATTTCAAATTTCAAATTTCAAATTTTGAATTTCAAATTTTTGAATTTTGAATTTCAAATTTCAAATTTCAAATTTCAAAATTTAAATTTTAAATTTCAAATTTTTGAATTTTGAATTTCGAATAACTTTCAAAATTCAAATTTTAAATTTTAAATTTCAAATTTTAAATTTAAAATTTTAGATTACAACTTAATCTACACATGTAAATTCATATATCATATCTTAGAACTTGCTCTGATACCATTTTAAGCGAAATTTGAGTGCAGGGGTAAAATGATAATTTTAAAACTTTTCAAAATTATTATTTTACAACAAAAAATATTAATTAATTTAATTAATTAATATATATTTATCCTACACTAAGATCTAAATATGATATACAGCATGCATACATTTAAATTTGAAATTCAAATTTGAACAGTAAACAATTTACTGTTCTATGTTCAGAACACAATACCTTTGTGCGGGTAGTCGATCACCGCAATCTGATCACCGTCGGGAGGCTTTGATCATCGCAACATAGCCATACAGTATGTCTGATCTCTGTGGATCATCCACACGAGGCTCCCGGTCTGATCGGCCCCTCACGAGTGCTAGCTCGTTGTAGAGCCCTTTCGATGGCTGATGCTGATCGAACTCCTTCGATCTATGTCTGGCAATTCCACAGATGCTTTGGATCATCAGAAAACATGCTTGAGAGGTAGATAATTCTCTCCCTTGAATTTGGTGGGCTCACAACACTCGTAGCTCACTAACTCACTTTCCGAACCCCAGGTTGAAACCCTAGGGAACACACTAAAAATCCTGCACCCAATTTTCTTTCTTTTCTTTCTTTTTCTCTCAGAAGGTTTTGGACCTTCACCTCATGCATAAGGCTTTCTCATGCCCCACTTTTTTTCTCAAAATTTTTCTATGCACGCCCAACTTCTCTGTTTCTTTTAAAATAGATCAAAACATGTCTTATCCGCGTGAGAGGATAAAGATAAGTGGTTGCACATTTGAATTCAAATCAAATTTAAATTCAAATGCAAACCAACTCATCCCTATCCACTTGGGCATGAGAAGAGAAGGTGTGAGGCTACTTTGTGCATAGAAAGGTTTCATGAGAAACTCTTTCTCGTGTGAGATATGGGGTGCTAAAGTGGATAAGGTCATGAAGGCATAAGAGATAAGTTATCCATTCAAATTCAAACACGCTTTGAATTTGAATGGCTAACTAATCAATTTTATCCAAAGATTGGTGCACAAGAGTGGGTGTGAGAAGGGCTTTGTGTGAGAGAAAATTCATGAGAAGTTTCTTCTCATGAATTCAAATGGACGTAGAGATGTGAGGTGGCGCAGGGATTCAAATTCAAATGGTGGTTTAATCTTAATTCAACCAACCTAATCAAAATAGGTTAAGTACAATTAGACTAAATTAAACCCAATTTAATTAAGCTTAATTAGGCTTAATAAAATTCTAATCAAATCAAAAATTGACTAAGTCCAACCCCTGATCAAATCAAAGACCAAACCATCTCGACGATTAGGTCAACTCTTAACCTAATCGGATCAAACCCAACTGAATCCAATTCAATTGGACTTGATCCAAAAATAATTGCTCAATTAAATTTAGTTAATTAGTGATCAAATCATAAATTAAATCTCTCATAAATATTGAGTCCAAATCCGATGGGCAATCGGGTATCAAAGTCCATCAATATGAAACCTTGATCGAAGAGTCCCAAACCAGTGGGACTCTTGACCCTGGTACCCAAAATGTGTGGGACTCATGATCAGAGAATCCTGATTCTTGACCACAGAGTCTCAGACACGTAGGACTCATAGTCCATAAATATTAGAACTCTTCATCAGCCATCAGATCAGATAGGAACCTCTAATATGTGTGACCCCGCAGGTTCGAACCTAAGCCGGTAGCACAGGAACCAATTCCTGTATTAATCGAAGTGACCATCTAGCTATGGTACCCGACGTCCAGATAGATCGAATAGTCACAATCATAACACTCAGAACCTACATGAATATGGTTACTGTATAATTCATTCCTTTTGACCCCTGTGTTTAGGATGACTCAGGGTTAAACTGTCAACCCTGATTAGATCATCCGAGTCGTGCTCAACTCAAACAGTCCTGTGACTCTTCACTAGGACTACCCTGGCCAAGGTTTTACTAAATTGAAACATGACTGTACATAGCTCCTGAACTGAAGTGGTCAATCCCATCTTGACATATGCATTGACAAGTCAAGTACTTGACTACACCCAGCAGCCTTCCGTCATTGAATTAGAAATTTAGGTAGTCCAGTGCCTAAGTGCAGTGAGTTGCTTGCAAGTCACCGTGGCGGTCTCAGATCGGAGGGATATTTATACCCATATCTCATCGGAGCAAATCTTGACAGCAGAGATAGCTCCGGAGTCGGTCACGTTCAGTATAGATGTACCCTTACATCTCACCTGTATGCCATACCAGTGTCTCCACACTCCTTGGTTAAGAGGACAACCAACCTATATGGCACACAACGACCTATGCTCGATAAATATTATTGTCCTTGGTAACAACGTATCATTTGGTCGAGAACAGGTTTAAGGACTAAACGATAAATCCTCCTTTGTCGAGTCTAAATAGTCCTAAGGACTTCACCACAACACAGGAGTTCATTAGAAGATGATAATTTATGATGAAAAATATCAAAATAACTTTTATTTATTTATGATTTATGTACTAATACAACAAAGAACACAACCATCAACAGGCTGATGATTGGCTTTGGGATACTATTCCTAACAGAGTCATAATGGGATTGACCCCTGACCACTCTGAATTAGTAGGAGTTAATGTATCAGTGTATTTTAATTTAGCAAAATCTGGACTCAAATAATTCATGTGATAGATTTGAAAATATAATGTGGATGACTTATCTAGGATCGACAGTTAAATCCTAGGTCATCCTCGAGCATTAAGATCAAAAGGATGAATTATATGGTAATCGTATGCCAATAGATTCTTGAATGTTGCTTCACCTTCATTCGATCTATCTGGACGTTGGGTCACCACTGCTAGATGGTTACATCGATTAGTTTAAAAAATTATTTCTTTACTATCGACTTAGGTTCGAACCTATGGGGTCACACTCAAAAGAAGTTTCTGACTGATCATGTGACTGATCAATGATTGAGAATCATTCAAGGGCTTAATCATCAATTCGATTGATGGTTATCCTTATGCAAAAGTTATAATAAATTAATTCACAAGTATTAGTGAATTAATGAAAGATTAATTAGTAATTAGATTATTGATTAACTTAATTTGATTAAGTAAAGAGGATTAAATAAAATCTAATTGAATTGGATTTAATTAGATTTGATCCGATTAGGTTATGAGATGACCTAATTGCTAAGGAAGAATTATTCCTGATTTGATCAGGACTATCATTCAATCAATTCCTAATTTAATTTGAATTTGTTTAAAATTTTATAAATTTAATTAGATTATATTTTATATATTTTATTTGGGCTAAATCAGATGTGATTTGGTTTGGATTCAAATAAGGAAATTAAGAGTCCTTATTGGAATAGGACTCTTCTCCTTTGTGCCAACCCACTTTGCATGTTATCTATCCCCATGCACAAATAGTTTTTGCATGAAATTCTTTTATGCCAAAGAGTCCTTTTCCTTCTCTATCTCACATCCAAATCCAATTTGATTTTTATGAAAGAAAGATTTTAAAATTAGATTTCAAAATATTTCTTATCAAGAGAATCTGTTCTTATCAAAATCAATCTCTCCATGCCAACTTATTTTTTCTCCATATATATGTGATATTTTTTGAGGAGATTTTTCATGATAAATTAGTTGGAGATTTACCATAAAAAAAATATGGGAAGAGGCAACCCATATTTTTTTGGCATATTTAGGGACATGGAATTGTGAAGGGAGGCGACATCTTGTAAGAGTCTATGAGCTCTAGGACTCTTCACCCTTATTTCTTACATGCCTATAAAATGGGGTTTTTATTTTTCTTTTATGCATGTAAGAGAGAAGGAAGAGATGTCTTCATGTGAAGAGAAGTTTGGATATAGTTCATGATGTGAAAAATAGAGAGGAGAGTCTTTTCTCTTGGTGTGTGTGCAAAAATCTGAATTCTAGGTTTTTGATCTTAGGGTTTGGAAATAGAAAAAAATATGAGAGAAAATTATTTCTTCTCATCTTTCTTCTACCTCTTCATCTCCTTCAAAAGTTCATCTTCAATCTCTAAAAAGATTTTAAAGATTTGAAGAAAGAATCCAGATCAGCCAAGAAGAAGGACTTCACGCGAGCTAGCACTCTCGAAAAGACCGATCAGATCAGGACTTCAAGTGGATTTCCCGTAGAGGCTGGACGTGTATGCGACTATGAGCAACCAGCAAGGTTCTCCTTCACCATGTCTCTCAACAGTGGTGATCATTGATCTATGCTCAGCTATCGAGTTCTGAACTCAGATTAAAAGTAGATGTGATCTACTACTCAAATGCATGCATGCTGATTTTATCTTCAGTATTTTTTATATTTTATATGCAACATATCATGTCATAGATCCTAGAGTAGGTTAATTTGATGATCAGATCATATGTATGTTAGATTAATTTGATTAATTTAATTATCTTTCACTATAATTTATTCGAAAAAAATTTAAAATATATGCATGAAATCGCCTATATTCTCTAACAGTGGTATCAGAGCCTAGGTTCATTATGACATGTTATATGTGCATATTAAATCTAAAATTTAATTTTATTTAGATCTGATATGTGATATTTTGATCTAAATTTAATTAATAGTTGATCATACAAACTGACATAAGGTTGTCCTACTGTAGGGTTTACCCCTTATAGTGAAAATATTGTCCTAGTTTGTGCTGATCATTGATAAAATCTGATTTTATATATTGCATATGATATTTATGATCTAATTTAGATATGATCTAAAACTATAATTAGATCTGATATAATTTATATTAGATCTAAATTCGTGCATATATGATATGTGATTAGATTAGATGATCCGATTAGCAAGTATTTGGATTGGGTTGATCACCAGACCATCTAATCATACGAGCAAGAAGGGTTTAAAGGTCATCTCTTTTCATTCGATGGGATGCTCTTATGGTGTGTAGGGGTGTCATGTGATTGGATCCCATGAAGAAGAATGCGAAAGGAAGAACTTATTTTTCTACAAAATCCTAGATCTTGAAACCCTAAGTTTGTTGTATGTGATACAAAGTTGTATGAAAAATAAAGTATCTAATCTATATGATTAAAATTATTTAAATCATGAGAAAATAAAATCTCGAATCATAAAAATTTTAGATATGATCTAAAAGTGTTATGATTGATTTTATTTTAGTGGTATGCAAAAATTTTCAGATCTAAAACTCCTTGAATCGTGCTCCCAAAATTACTGAGCTGACTTAGTTTTAAACTGAGTTGACTTAGTCCCCTTGTGTAGCTGACTCAGTATTGATTGAGTTCATCTAGTTTCAGAATAAAAAAAATTTATATAATATTTATTGTAAATTATTTATAAAATAAAAAAAATTAAAATTATTTTAATCCTAAACCTAAACCCTTGTTGATGCTGAACTTAATTGAGAATTAAATGAATGATAGATTAGATCTAGAATTATTATTTAAGATCTAATGACGTTGCATAAAACATGGGGCATAGGTTAACTTAAATTAGATTCTCTTAATTATGTTAGATCTAAGGTTAGAACTAAAGAATTAATTGACCATGTAGAGAAATTATTTAAGTCTAATCAAATATTGAATTAGATTAATCAGAATTTCTCTAATATAATAGTTGTAGATAGTCAAGTCCCTGTCTTTGATTAGACCAAATGGACCTTGATTGTGGCTCAGTTGAACCTAAATCATTAGGATGGTCAAATTAAAACTAATTAACCAATTGATGTCTAAGGTAAGTTTGGCATTTCGATTGGTGATTTTTAATTGGAAGTAGCTTATCTGGTCATTTTGATGGTATCTAAGGCAAGCTTAGCAGACCCTCCCACCGATCTCACTTATCTGGCCAATTTGGTAGATTATGCCTTGATTAGATTGCTAGGTGATTCGAGTTGACCCATGTTATTAAGGTTGATTAGTGTGACTGATCTAGGTGCCATTTCAACCAGCATGACCCTAATCCAATTCAATGACTTAGTGAAGTCAGTGGAAAGATTATGGTTTACTGGTTGATCTCTTCTCATCTCTTCTCTAAACTAATTTTTAAATTTTTTAAATTATTAAGTCCATAAAATGAGCTAGTTATAAGGATAACTAGATCATAAACTCTTATTAAGGTGAATGATAATGGGTCCATTATTTTTGATTGACATTGCAGGCACTATCTGTCGGTGTTCTCTCTGAATGATAGAATTATCATTTATCATATGATGACTCTGTTGTACTATTTGATGATGGTTGGGTTGATCGAGCCATCTTCGGGTCTGACCATTCATTAGTTAGAATCACTGAGTAGGTTTATGTTAATGGTTTGACCTAATCGAGACTTTCAGTGGAGGCCCATCACCTACTGAAATGAAACCTGGGATAAAATTAATTATTAAAAATTATTTAGATAAATAATTGGTTGACAATCTACCTGTAGATGCATATGGGTTGATCGAGCCATCCTCGGGCTTGTATGTAGTCTGTGTGGATTCTAGTACCTGCTAAGAAATTAGGATAATTCTTTGAATTGGAGATAGAGGCTACCAATTCGATCAAAATAGTGGGAGAACTTTTGGACTAAAGTCTAAGTCTTTAGGCTTAATCAATTCATAAATATAGAGATCTTGATTTTTTTCTTTCAGTTATGGCTAGATGTCCATTGCGCTTCATTTACTGTTTGATAGTAACTTATTTATATGATCCAACTTCGATAGATGGTATCAAAAGTTGCAAATAGTTCTAGACCATGAATGAATCCTACATATAATTATGGATCTAGCACCTGAAGTTCTCACATCCAACACATAAGATGCGATCAAACGCACTTATCAGAAGTGGCCAAATGATCATATCACCATGTGTTGTGTTTTCAGAGCAGCAAAGAACATAATTTTAGTTGTAAATTTGTTGATGCTCAATGGGAGGAAATCTTTCAAATGTTAAAGGAGTTCTTTTTGCACCTCTGAAGATGTGTCTTCAGTGGGGCAACAATTCTTTGAGAAAGAAAAAGAAAAGAAGATGCAAAAGAGTCATGCTTGGGCTAATAAGTCTGAACTAACAAAAAAGTCTAAGGTTAACTTAGTCTGGCAGAGTCCCTTGATTCGAATAGTCTAAGGAAGAGAAATCAACAAAGGATTGCTGGATAAAGTACTTATATGATAACAGCTTATGATTTCTCTATCTATGACACTACTGCCTCGGTATTGGATATCGAAAGTTCATGCAAATTATTGCAACGACTTCAGGTTAGTAGAAAGATTGAAAATAGCAAGTGGTTCCTGAATGTTAGAGATGGAAATCATATTTCAATCCTGATTTTAGAAGTCATCGATCTTATTTTCAATTCTACCAATATCATTTTAGTGATTATCACTATTGTCTAATGATTTTTGTGATATCATTATGAATGATATCAAAATCATGTGGATAACTGAGAAATAGTATTTATGAATAATCACAGCCTGTTAGTGTATAGTATACAACAATCAAACTCCTAAAGTAGATTATGTCTTAGAAGCCTACCTTTGGTAGTTTAGGCTTTGTCATTAAGCAAGAATAGGATCAATAGGATAATTTTTAAAGTCAATGATTGTGAATCATTATCAACCTATCAATCCTATCTCCTTAGTAAGATGACCAAGTCACCTTTTGCTAGAAAAGATGGATGAGTCAATGATGTTCTGAATCTAATACATACTGATGTATGAAATCTACAAACATATTTATCATAAATTTAAATTATTTAAAATATTTAAATAATTCTATAATAAGGTAGAAAAATAAATTTGGAAGAGTATTGAAATTTTTCGATCAGACTAAAGAGGAGAATGCATTTCAAGTGAGTTTTGACATATCTAGAAGAGAATAGAATTCTCTTCTATTAGAATCGACTTTGTTAGACATCCATGATGGGGTTTGCAAGTCTGTCAGTCTCCTTTTAGGGTTATACTCTTAAGACTCTTATTATGTTCTGAGCTGGATTTTGAATTAATCAGTTGCAAAGACTCCATATGAGATATGGACTAGGCATAAGCCGATACTTTCCTACCTTAGGGTTTGAGAGTGTTTATTTTATGTCAAGCATTTGCAGACTGATTAGCTTGGATCTCGATCCTACATGTATTACTTTGTAAGATATTCCAAAGAATCTAAGAGATATAACTTTAATCATGCTAAAGAGAAAGAGTTGTTCGATATTCTTTTTAGAAAAGGAGTACCTTGATGAAGGTACTGATGTCTTTAATATAGAACTTATGAAGTTTGATAGATAGAAGAACCAACACAATCTGATGAACCCATAGAATCAGATTTGATTAGATCAAACCTGGAATCCATTGTAGAGGCACCATTAAAAAGATCCGATAGAGTATCTTATCTGTCGGATAAATACTTTGGTATCTAGGTCTGAGACATGATTCTGTTAAACTCGATAAGAACAATAAGGATTTGATCATCTACATGGATGCCATGAAGAGGTTCGACTTCGATTAATGGCTTGGAGTAATAAAGTTCAAAATTGAGTCCATGAAGGTCAACGGTGTATGGACACTCATTGATCCACTCAAAGGGGTAAAATCTATAGGGTGTAAGTGGATCTTCAATAGGATCAGAGAGTGCAGGCAAGAAGGTGGAGACCTACAAAGCTCATCTGGTTGTCTAAGGATATTGTCAACATTATGGTATTGACCATAACGAGATAATTTTTTCCTGTGGCAACGCTAAATATTTTGGAGTTGGAACATGCATTTTGATAAGTAATTAAAATGTATGGCTTCATTGAGAACGAAGAAGAACCCTGCAAATATAAATAGGTTAATAGTTCTGTGAGTGTATTTCTTATCTTGTATGTGAATAAAATTTTCTTAATCAAAAATGATATTTCTTACATTACAGGAAATAAAAGTTTCGCTATTATCATTGTTCTCTATAAAAGACTTGGGAAAAGTATCTCTCATTTTAGAGATGAAGATCTATAGAGATAGATCTAAGAGGCTGCTTGGGTTATCCCAGTCCAACATACATAGGATGTTTATGAGTAAAATTTGTTCTATCATATACATCATGTATTAGACTGGATATGGTATACTTCTAGGGTAGTAAGTAGATACATGCAAGATTTGGATGAGAATCACTAAAAGATCATCCTTAAGTATTTGAAAAATACTAAGAACTGATGACTCGGTTATGGAGAATTTGATTTAAAAATTTTTAGAGTATGACTCCAGTTTTTAGTTGGACATAATAATAGAAAGAACATATTGAAATAAATCTTTACCCTAAATAATGGAGCAACCTGCTGGAAAAGTTTCAAGCAAAGCAATATAGCCAATTCAATTGTGAGGCAAAATGTATTGCAACATTCGATGCTTGCAAGGAAGCTATGTAATTGTATAGGTTCACTGGCAAGCTAGGAGTGGCACCCTCCGATGATGGTCCTGTTGTATTGTACAGTACCAGAGCCATAGCTTATACCAAAGGGATGAAGTTCCATTAGCTTACTAAGTATTTTGCATTGCTACCACCTTATTCGAGAAATCTATTAAGGTGACATCAATCTTTAGAAGATCGACAGAAAGGAGAACTTGATCAATTCATTTACTAAAGCCTCGGTATCTAGGAGATTTGAGATGATAAATCAAAGATGGGTATATGATACTATACTGATTGGCTTTATTCTAAGTAGGAGTTGTTGGAAAATATATCCTAAAGTCAATCGTTTGACAATTATGCTAATTATAAATGTATATGAATTGATCAATAATAAAAGTTATTTGGTATTTTTCATCACAAGATTACATCTTCTAACGAACTCCTATGTTGTGATGAAGTCTTTAAAAATATTTTGATCGATAAAGGAGGATTTATCGTGTTGTCCTTAAATTGATTCATGACCAAACGATATGCTATTACTAGGATGATAGCGATATCAAGTGTAGGTCATTGTGTACTATATACGTTGGTTGTCCTCGTAACCAAATGGTGTGGAGACACTGGTATGGTATGTAGGTGAGATGTAGGAGTACATCATCACTGAACATGATCAATTGAGGAGCACTCTGCTGTCAAGGGTAGCTCACGAAGGGTATGGGTATAAGTGTCCCTCTGACCTAAGATCACCACGGTGACTTGCAAGCAACTCACTGTACTTTAATGTTGGACTAACTGAGTTTCTAATTTAGTGATGAAAAATTTTTGGGTGCAGTCAAATACTTATCAAGTCGGTGCGTGAGTCATGATGGGATTGATCCCTCCGAATTAGTAGGAGTTAATATATCAATGTATTTAAATTTAGCAAAATCTGAGCCCGAGTAATCCATGTGATGGATTTGAAAAAGATCGAAATACAGTATAGATGACTTATCTAGGATTGACAGTTAAATCCTAGATCATCTTTGAGCATTAGGATCAAAGGGATGAATTATATGATAACCATATGCCAATAGGTTCTTGAATGTTGTTTCACCTTCATTCGACCTATCCGAACGTTGGATCACCATTGCTAGATAGTTACATCAATTAGTTCAAAAAGTTATTCTTGTGCTACTAGCTTAGGTTCAAACCTATGGGGTCACACTCAAAAGAAGTTTCTAACTGATCATGTGGTTGATCAACGATTGAGAATCGTTCAAGGACTTAATCATCAATTCGATTGATGGTTAATTTTATGCAAAAGTTGTAATAAATTAATTCACCAAGTATTAATAAATTAATAAAGAATTAATTAGTAATTAGATTACTGATTAACTCAATTTGATTGAGTAAAGAGGATTAAATAAAATCTAATTGAATTAGATTCAATTAGGTTTGACCCGATTAGGTTATGAGATGACCTAATCGCTAAGAGAGAATTATTTCTGATTTGATCAGGACTTTGGTTCAATCAATTTTTAATTTGATTAAGATTTGATTAAAGATTTATGAACCTAATTAGATTGGGTTTCATATATTTTATTTGGGCTAAACCAGATGTGATTTGGTTTGTATTCAAATAAAAAAATTAAGAGTCTCAATTGGAATAGGACTCTTCCCCCTTACGCCAACCCACTTTGCATGTTATCTATCTCCACGCACAAATAGTTTTTGTGTGAGATTTTTTTATGCCAAAGAGTCCTTTTCCTTCTCTATCTTATGTCTATATCTAATTTGGTTTTGTTAAAAGGAAGGTTTTGAAATTAGATTTTTCTCCATATATGTGTGACATTTTGAGGAGATTTTTTGTAAAAAATTAGTTGGAGAATTGATTTACCATGAAAAAATATGGAAAGAGGTGTCTCATATTTTTTTGGCATATTTTGGGATATGAAATTGTGAAGGGAGGCGACATCTTGAAAGAGTCCATGATCTCTAAGACTCTTCACCCTTATATCTTACACACCTATAAAAAGGAGCTTTTATTTTTCTTTTATACATGTAAGAGAGAAGGAAGAGAAGTCTTCATGTGAAGAAAAGTTTGGTTATGGTTCATGGTGTGAAAAATATAGAGGAGTGTCCTCTCTCTTGGTGTGTGCGCAAAAATCTGAATTTTAGATTTTTGATCTTAGGATTTGGGAAGAAAGAAAAATATGAGAGAAAATTATTTCTTCTCCATCTTTCTTCCACCTCTTCATCTCCTCCAGAAGTCCATCTTCAACCTCTAGAAAGGTTTCAGAGATTTGAAGAAAGGATCCAGATCAGCCAAAAAGAAGGTCTTCGCATGAGCTAGCACTTCTGATAAGATCGATCAGATCGAGGCTTCGAGTAAATTTTTTGTAGAGGTCGGATACATGTGTGGCTGTGAGTAACTAGCAAGAATCTCTTTTACCATGTCTCTCAATAGCGGCGATCATCGATCTACACTCAGGTATCAAGTTTTGAACTCAAATTAAAAGTAGATGTGATATACTGCTCACATGCATGCATGCTGATTTTATCTTCAGTATTTTTCAAATTTTATATGCAACATATCATGTCATAGTTCATAGAGTAAGTTGATTTGATGATTAAATCATATGCATATTAGATTAATTTGATTAATCTAATTATCATCTACCATAATTTATTTAAAAAAAAATCAAAATACATGCATGAAATTGCCTATGTTCTCCAACAGATTCTAGTATCCACTAAGGAATTAATGTAATTTTTGAGTTAGAGGTAGAGGCTATCAATTTACTAAAATAGTGAGAGAACCTTTAGACTAAAGTCCATATCTTTGGAATTAAAAAATAATTCATATACTAATAGGCTTATATTTTTTCTTTTAGTTATGGCCAACACACTATCCTTCCGTTCGTTGTTGAATAGTGACAAGCTCACTGGACCCAACTTCAAAAGCTGGTATTGAAAGTTGAAAATCATCTTGGAGCAAGAGAGAATTTTGTATGTCCTCACGGATGAGGCACCTAAAGAACCTGCTGCTAACACTCCTCATGGAGTGGGAGACACTTACGTGAAGTGGCTCAATGATCGAACGACTGTGTGTTGTGTGATGAGGGCAGCTATGAATGATAAACTTAGCCGTAAGTTCGAGGATGTGCAGTCTGAGCAGATCATTCAAATGTTGAATGAGTCCTTTGACATCTCTGAAGATGCGAAGAGAAACAAAATCTCATGTGCAATGTTCAATGCCCATATGTGAGTGGGGACTTCAATCACTGATCATGTACTGTACATGATTGAGCAGATTGAATGCCTGAGCAAATTTGGCTTTCCATTGTATGAACAGTTAGACAAAGATGCCATCCTCAATTCGCAATCAAAATTTTATCTACCCTTTCTTAGTCATTATAGAATGATGAATCATGCAGTGAACCACCATGGTTTGCTAGGATTACTGCAGACTTTTGAGAAGGATCACCAGCTCCAGAAGGAGCAAGTGAATTTGGTGGGAGGTTCATCAACAGGTCGTCGATCCTTTACGAAAGGAAAGAAGAAGAAGGTACAAAAATTTCATGCCATCGATCTTAAGCAGAGTAAATCATCAAAGGATAATAAGAGCTGGGTAGAGTACTTCTTCTGTAAGAAGTTGGATCATTGAAAAAGAAATTATCTTGCTTACATAGCCACCCTTGACCCAAACAGGCCTAAGAACAAGAGAAAGAAGCAAAAATTTGCTTCATAAGGTACTTATATGATAACTTCTTATAATTTTTCTATTTATGATACTACTACTTGGGTATTGGATACCAGAAGTCTGATTAATATATGCAATTCGTTGTAGAGATTGTAGGTAAGTAGGAAGTTTAGAGAGGACGAGCGATTTCTGAACGTTGGAGATGGAAGCTTTGTTCAAGTTCTGGCCTTGGGAACTTTGCAGCATATCTTCGAGTCCAGTAGTGTTATGTTAGATGATTGTTATTATTATCCCTCCTTTCTGATGAATGTCATTTTTGTAGGCCTTTTGGCCAAGCTTGATTTCAAGTTTATAATGAAGGATGATTTTTGTGATATCATTATGAATGATACTATAATTATGCATAGACAATTAAAATATGGCATGTACATAATATCACGGCCTGTTGGTGTAATGTACACATCCAGTAAACATCCTAAATTAGATAATATCAGTGAATCCTATCTTTGGCATTGTAGGCTTGGTCATGTGAACAAGAGTAGGATTTACAGGTTGATCAAGGAGCGTGTCCTTGAAATAGATGATTGTGAATCATTCCCAACCTACGAATCCTGTCTGCTTGGTAAGATCACTAAGTCACCTTTTAAGAAGAAAGGTGAAAGAGTCAGCGATGTCCTAGGTCTAATACATACTAATGTATGTGGACCTATGATCATAAGTGCCAGAGGAGGATACTATTACTTCATTATATTTATAGATGACCTATCAAGGTATGGGTATGTCTATCTTATGAAGTATAAGTCAGAATCATTTGAAATATTCAAATGATTCCATACTGAAGTAGAGAAACAGACTGAAAAGAGTATTAAGACTTTTTGATTAAACTGAGGAGGTGATACCTCACCAATGACTTTCTAACATATCTAGAAGAGAATGAGATCTCTTACAGTGGATCCCTTCTGAAACACCACAACCTAATGGGATGTCTGAAAGGAGGAATTGAACCTTGTTAGACATGGTCCAATCCATGATGAGCTTTGCAAGTCTATCAATCTCCTTCTAAAAATATGCTCTAGAAACTATCTACTATATTTTGAATAAGGTATCGAGCAAGTCTGTCAATAAAACTTCGTATGAGATATGGACTAGGCATACGTCGATGCTCTCATACCGTAGGATCTGGGGGTGTCCAGCTTATGTCAAATATTTAAAGACAGATAAGTTTGGACCTAAGTCCGATAAATGGTTGTTCGTAGGGTATCTAAAAAAAATTAAAGAGTACTACTTCTAACTCACTATAGAGTACAAAGTATTTGTTTGCAGTAGGACAATCTTTTTAAAAAAGGTGTTCCTTGGATAAGGAGCTAATACCTGTAAAATTAAACTAGATGAAGTTTAAGAGGTGGAAGGATCAACACACACAGAATTGAATTTGATTGGAGAATCAAATTCAGATCTAGTAGAGGCACACAGAATTGAATTTGATTGGAGAATCAAATTCAGATCTAGTAGAGGCACCATTAAGGAGATCTGATAGAATACCGTATCAGCCAAACAGATACTATGATTTCTTGATCTAGTATAGTGATCCTATCAAACTTGATGATAATGATAAGGATCCGATCACCTATATAGAAGTCATGCAAAGGCCCGACTCCTAAAAATGGCTTAAGGCCATGAAGTTTGAAATGGGGTTCATGGAGGTCAATGATATATGGACACTAGTTGATCCACCTGAAGGGATAAAATTCATAGGGTGTAAATGGATTTTAAGAAGAAAAGAAGAGTGGATGGGAAGGTAGAGATCTGTAAAGCCTGTCTAGTTGCCAAGGGTTACCGTCAGCATTATGGTATTGATTATGATGAGTTGTCTCTCCTGTGGCAATGCTCAAATCCATCCAGATTATGCTTGCTATCGCTGCACACTTAGATTATGAAATCTAACAAATAGATGTCAAAATTACTTTCCTTAATAGGGAGCTGGAAGAAGTGGTGTATATGATACAGCTTAAAGGGTTCACATCCACAGATGAGTCGAAAGTGTGCAAGCTGAATAGGTCTATTTATGGACTTAAGCGGATATCTAGGAGTTAGAATATGCATTTTGATAAGGTGATCAAAATGTATGACTTCATTAGGAATGAAGAAGAGCCTTATGTCAACAAGTGGGCTACTGATTCTATAGTCATCTTCCTTCTATTGTATGTGGATGACATATTGTTACTAGAAAATGATATCCAAACTTTATTGTTGCTCCTTGGATTGATTTTGATGATTACAAAGCATTTGAAAGGGTACTAATAATTTTCGCTTGAAAAAGACTTATTACTTTTCAGGGGCAAAATTATAATTTTATCAAACCTGATTTGAAAGCGTCAAGTGATAGAACAAAAGATTTGTGATCCATTGGTGAAAATTTTATTATTTTTGGACATGTATTTTGAAAGATATCCATGTTTGAAAATTTGAGTCGACCCCATGAGTCGACTCATGGCACAATGAGCTGATTGGCACGCAGATTTTTTGGCTGGCACAGTCTGTGAGTCGACCCATGAGTCGACCCCCAAGGCATGAGTCGACCCATGAGTCGATCTCTGCTATTTTTAGGCCAAATTTACAGAACCTTGATTTTCTGTTGGTTTTCTGTTGTTGTTCCACAGAGGTCGACCCATGAGTCGACCCATGAGCATGAGTCGACCCCTGTGATAGAAAAGTTCCGCAACGGCTAGTTTTTAATCCGATTTAAGTGCCTTTAATGCTCATTTAATGTGGTCTAATGGCTCTATTTCAGTCCAGATTATTCTCTACCATTTCTTAAAGCTATAAAAGGGATAAAAAGATGGGAATCATCAAGAAAAGAGATTTTTGAAAAGAAGATTTCAAGCATACTTTTCAGCCCTAAGCAAGAGCTCACTCAAAGCATTCAAGAAGCCTTTAATTCAAGCTCATCAACTCCTCAAGTGCACATTCAAGTCTCCAACCACCTTGAGGAAATCGAAAAGAGTCTTCTTCTCTTTGAGTAAAAGGTATTTAAAGCCTCATTCGCTCATTAAAGGAGCTTCTATTGTATTTACTGTGCTATTGATTGTTATACTCTGTTTGAGTTATTATTTTTATTTTGGAAGGGTTCCAAAATAAGGGAAGGTTGTTCCGAACCTTGAATCGGAGTGTATTGGGTTGGCTTGTATCCGAAAAATAAGTGGACTAGCTTGGGATAGCTAGAGTCGGAGTTTTCGATGAGTGTATTCAGGTTGAATACAAGTTAGTGGATTGGAATTCCCAAGTAGGAGCTTGGAGAGTGGATGTAGGTGCAAGGTTGGCACCGAACCACTATAAATCTTTTTATTTGTGTTGTGCCTAATTGCTCTTCTTTAGAACTTCTTTATTCTTTAGCATTCTTGCTTTTAATCATTAGCCTTGAATCAACTATACTCTCCCTATTTACTTAGCTATTGTTAAACATTTTTCATAAGACATAAGTTAAGTTTAAAATTTTTAGAAACCTAATTCGCCCCCCCTCTTAGGTTGCATAGCTGGGCAACAAGTGGTATCAGAGCTCGGTGCTCTATCCCTACTTTGATTTAACCAATCAAAGAGCTAAAGATCTATGGCAACTCAAGTTGGCACTTCTCTAGCCGAGGGGCAGTCCACTAACCGACCTCCACTTTTCAATGGGTCCAACTATACCTATTGGAAAGCTCGGATGAAAATCTTCATTCAAGCACTCGACTATGATATGTGGAGTATCATAATAAACGGCCCTCACACACCCACTAAAATTATTGATGGTGTGGAATCAGCCAAACCCGAAAAAGAGTGGGATAAGGTTGATAAGAAAATGGCACAACTAAATGCTAAAGCTACGAATGTCTTGTATTGTGCTCTTGATGCAAATGAATTTAATCGCATTTCAACTTGCTTGTCTGCTAAAGAAATATGGGATAGATTAGAAGTAACCCATGAAGAAACTAATCAAGTAAAGGAGTCCAAAATTAACATGCTCGTGCATAAATATGAATTATTTAAAATAGAGCATGATGAGTCTATAACTGAAATATTTACTCGCTTTACTGATATTATAAATGGTTTAAAGAGTCTTGGTAAGTCCTATTCTAATAGTAAGCTTGTAAGAAAGATTCTCAGGTCCTTACCAAGAACTTGGGAAGCCAAAGTGACCGCCATCCAAGAAGCCAAAGATCTAAACATCCTACCCTTGGAAGAGTTTCTTGGATCATTGATGACACATGAGCTGAGCATAAAACAACATCAAGAGGAAGAAGTCAAAAAGAAGAGAACAATCGTCCTCAAATCCATAGCTCAACCAGATGAAGAAACTGATGACACCGAAAATGAAGAGCAGGATGAAGAGATGGTATTCATTACCCGAAGATTCAAGAAGTTTTTGAGAAAAAGGAAACAAGGAATGAGGAAGAAGCCACTCACAAAAGGAGAACAGAGCAAAGAAAAGGATAAAGACCAACCCCTTATCTGCTATGAATGCAAGAAACCGGGACACTTCAAGTCCGAATGCCCACAACTGAAGAAGGGTCCCAAGAAGTACAAGAAGAAGGCTATGATGGCCACTTGGAGTGGGAGTAATGACTCAAGCTCCGAAGAGGAAGACTCAACTGAACAAGCCAACTTGTGCCTTATGGCACATGAAAATGAGGTAAATTCCGAAACTCCTAGTGACTTTACATTTGAAGAACTTCATGAAGCTTTTTATGATCTAATTGATGAACTAAAGAAACTAGAGATAAAGAACAAAGATCTAAAATCAAAAAATCAATCTTTACTAAAACAAAATGAAAGCATTTCAATTAAGAAATCTACTCTGTTTCAAGAAAATCAAACTTTAAAGAATGAAATTGCCAAGCTAAAATCTATAGTTGAAAAATTCACCTTGAGTTCTAATAAACTTAATATGATTCTTGAAAATCAAAAGGCCGTGTATGATAAGGCTGGACTTGGCTATAACCCCTTGAAGAAACAAAAGTATCTAAAAAATATCTATTTAAACTCTTCAAGTAACAAGTTTTCTAATATTACTTGCTTCAAATGTGGTAGAGTAGGATACAAGTCATACTCTTGCTTCTCTAACAAATCTGTAAACTCAAATGTAAAGAAAATATGGGTTCCAAAAGGAACCATTATGACTAACCAAAAAGGACCCAAGAAAGCTTGGGTACCTAAAATAAAAACTTGACTTTTGCCTGCAGGTGTGTCTAGCATCTCAGGGAGGAAACAGGAAATGATATCTTGATAGCGAATGCTCGAGACACATGACTAGTGATGAATCCCAATTCATCACACTTGATGCTAAGAATGGAGGGATGGCCACCTTTGGAGACAATGGTAAAGGAAAGATCATCGGTATAGATAACATTGGTATCACTCCCTCCAAATACATTAAAAATATTTTGTTAGTAGATGGTTTAAACATAATTTACTAAGCATTAGTCAATTTTATGATAAAAGATATAAAGTTATTTTTGAATCTTCTATTTGCATTGTAACTAGTCCTATTAATGAAGGCATTAAATTTGTTGGACATAGACATGGTAATATTTATATGGTAGATTTGAATGATCTATCCAAGATAAACATGCAATGCCTAGTATCTTTGAATGCCAAGATTAATGAGACTAGTTGGGTTTGGTATCGTAGGCTTGCACATATTAGCATGCATTCACTTTCAAAATTAATTAAGAAGGAATTAGTTCTTGGTTTGTCAAAATTAAATTTTGAAAAGGATAGAATTTGTGATGCATGCCAACTAGGTAAACAAACAAGAGTTTCATTTAAGTCTAAAAATATTATTTCAACCTCTAGACCTTTAGAGCTATTGCACATGGACTTGTTTGGACCTACCAGAACTACTAGTCTAGGAGGAAAATGATATGGTTTTGTAATTATTGATGATTTCTCTCGTTTTACATGGATTTTCTTTTTGGCACACAAAGATGAAACTTTTCAAGTTTTCTCTAAATTTTACCAAAAAGTCACTAATGAAAAAAGATATTCAATTCAAAATATTCGATGTGATCATGGAACCGAATTTGAAAATCAAGAATTTGAAAAATTTTGTGATGAAAAAGGAATAGGTCACAATTTTTCAGCACTTAGGACACCCCAACAAAATGGGATAGTAGAAAGGAAAAATAGAACCCTAGAAGAAATAGCCCGTACCATGCTATGTGAAAGCAACCTTCCAAGATACTTTTGGGCGAAAGCTATTAACACGGTATGTTACATTTTAAATCATGCTTTGATTAGATAAATTTTAAAGAAAACCCCCTATGAGCTTTGGAAAGAAAGAAAACCTAATATTGCATATTTTCATATTTTTGGTTGCCGATATTATGTATTAAATAATGGTAAAGAAAGACTTGAAAAATTTGATGCAAAATCAGATGAAGTAATCTTTCTTGGTTACTCCTCCACTAGTAAAGCTTTTAGAGTCTTCAATAAAAGAACCTTAGTAGTAGAGGAGTCAATACATGTTGTCTTTGATGAAACTAACAATCTTCCTTCAAGGAAGGATGAAGGTGTTGATGATGCAGATCCTCTTATAGAAGGAATGAAGGAGATCACTCAGAAAGATTCAACAATTGAAGATGATGAGGAACATGAAGACAAATAGGATGAGGGAGGTGAAGAACAATCTCAAGGTACAAATGACCTACCCAAAGAATGGAGGTATGTTCACAATCACCCTAAGGAGCTAATTATTGGTGATCCTATGCATGGGGTAAGAACTCGTTCTTTACTTAAAGATGCATTCAATCATTGTGCTTTTGTCTCTCATCTTGAACCTAAAACCATTAAAAAAGCTGAAAAAGATTATAACTGGATTAATGCAATGCAAGAGGAACTTAATCAATTTGAAAGAAATAATGTATGGACTTTAGTATCAAGACCTAAAAGTTATTCAATAATTGGCACAAAATGGGTTTTTAGGAATAAATTAGATGAACATAGAAATATAATAAGAAATAAAACAAGATTGGTTGCTAAAGGTTATAATCAAGAAGAAGGAATTGATTTTGATGAGACCTTTGCACCTGTTGCTAGATTAGAGGCAATTAGACTTCTACTTGCATATGCTTGCTTTATGAAATTTAAATTATTTCAAATGGATGTCAAAAGTGCCTTTTTGAATGGATATATTACTGAAGAAATCTATGTAGAATAACCTCCTGGTTTTGAAAATCATGCTTTTTCTAATCATGTTTTTAAATTAAATAAAACTCTATATGGTTTGAAACAAGCATCCAAGGCTTGGTATGATAGGCTAAGTAAATTTTTACTTAATAATGGTTTTTCAAGAGGCAATGTAGACAAAATCCTTTTCATTAAAAAAAATCAAGATGATATATTAGTTATACAAATATATATTGATGACATTATCTTTGGGTCTACTAATGAATCTCTTTGTCAAGATTTTGCAAAGCTCATGCAGGGGGAGTTCGAGATGAGCATGATGGGAGAACTTACATTCTTCCTTGGACTCCAAATCAAACAAATAAAGGAAGGAGTCTCCATCACCCAAAGCAAGTACACAAGGGAATTACTCAAAAAATTTGGAATGGAGAACTCCAAAGCAATTGGCACACCCATGAGCCCTTCGTGTAAGCTTGACAAGGATGAAGAAGGTAAAAGTGTAGACTTAAAATATTATAGAGGTATGATTGGCTCTCTACTATATTTAACTGCAAGTAAACCTGATATTATGTTTAGTGTTTATCTTTGTGCTCGATTTCAATCTAATCGTAAAGAATCTCACTTGAATGCTATTAAAAGAATCCTTAGATATTTGAATGGTACTCAAACTCTAGGATTATGGTACTCTAAGGACTCATTAATTGATTTAATAGGATATTCAGATGCTGATTTTGCTGGATGTAGATTAGATAGAAAAAGTACTAGTAGAACTTGCCATTTTCATGAAGTTAACCTAATCTCCTGGTTTAGCAAGAAACAAAATTCGGTAGCACTGTCTACGGCCGAGGCCGAATACATTGTAGCCAGAAATTATTGTGCTCAAATCTTGTGGATTAAGCAACAACTCGAAGATTTTGGTATCAAACTTAATGAAACTCCCATAAGATGTGATAACACTAGTGCCATAAATCTTACTAAAAATCCAATTCAGCATTCTAGGTCTCAACATATTGAAATCAGGCATCATTTTATAAGAGAACATGTTCAAAATAAAGACATAATTCTTGACTATGTGTGTACTGAAAAATAATTAGCCGACATCTTTACAAAGGCCCTAAGTGAAGATAGATTCTGTGAAATTAAAAGAGAACTAAGAATCCTTGATCCATCTGCTTAAATGTCTTTCTAATCCTAAGGGTTCAATGTCAAAAACTCTTTGAACTCAATTCTCTTGGGCTTAAAAGCTCAAAATTATCATTCTTATAATTGATCATTGAGCAAATATCCTTCTCCTAAAGTTTTAATTTTTTTGGAAATTGTTCATCATTTTTTCTGAATTTTTGTGAACCATGAGTCGACCCCCTAGGATCGACCCAATGGCAAACTTGTAGTTTTGGCCAAAATCCCACGGGCTTCTTCTTCTTTTGGTTAAAATCCCATCCTTTAAGCCGACCCATTCCACCGTCTTCTTCCTCCCTCCAAAACCTTAGGTCTCCTTCTTCTTCCTCTCCAAACCCAAGATCTACCCCCAAGATTCTTCTCCCATCACCCCTCTCACCTCAAATCGACCCTTAGGAATCAATTTCATCCCCATCTCATCCCTTATTTGGAGCGGTTGGAGCGTGCCCTAGCTTCCACCCTTCTCCTCCAAATTGGGGTTTCACTCCTCCAAAAATCCCTATCCTTCCCCTAAAATCCCTCTATCTCTTCACACATTTGACCTCCCAAGACCCCTTGCTTGCTCTGGTGGTGGAAATGGCTCCAAAAATGAAGCTCCCACAAAGAAGGAAGTCGGTCTGCGAGTTAGAAGAGAGCGTGCACAGGAAGAGACAGGCTTCTCAGACCTCATCTACTTCCATTCCTGTTTCGGCATCTGCTCCAGGTTCTTCTCGATCTCCATTAAGCCCCAGTAAAATTCCCTTATCTGTTAGAAAGGTAGAACCCGGAAAAATTGTAGATTTCAGATTTTTTGAAAAAGAGGGGTTCTCCATTGGTTCAAAAATCAAAGATCAAGGTTGGGGATTTTATTGCTCACTTAAAGAAATTACCTATGTGGATTTGGTTAGGGAATTTTATCTGAATTTGAGCTATGGCAATAGAACAGTAACATCCACTGTTAAGGGTATAGATATCTGTCTAGATCCTGTACTTTTGAGAGAGATTCTTCATTTACCCTGTGAGGGATACTCAAACATGGAACTCCTAGTCAAGGAAGAAGAAATTAATGTGATTTTAGGAGGAACCTTCTCAGAAAGTCTAAACAAACTAGAAGCCAAGATCCTTTTCATTGAGATGAGGATACTACATCAAATGGTAACAAAGCTTTTCTTCTCTAGAAGTGCTTCTCTAGAAGTGGTAGACATGACCTCCTCTCAGGCCGAGACATCTGCATCATGTTTCATGTGATTACCCAAACCCCCCTAAACCTCCCAGCATTAATGATAGAAGCCATGAGGGAAACCCTGAATAGATCCAAGGCACATCTGCCTTTCGGTATGGCCCTCACTTTGGTATTCAGGAGGTTTGGAGTTAGTTTTGAGGGGGAGGTAGCAGCTAGGCTTTCTCACTCTGACACCATCAACCAACATACTTTGCACCGCATGGGATTTACTAAGACAGATGGTGGTTGGACTAAAGGTGTAGAAGAGAGAGTTGAGGACAGAGCTGAAGAAGAAGATCCTTCATCACCTCTCCATGATCTCAGGGTAGCATCTCCAGACATTCAGTTCATTTCAGATCCCAAGGCTGGCCCATCAGAGTCTACTAGGAGGCACACTCCAGTCTAGCAGCCAGACAGCAGGGCACATCCCTCAGAGATCAGATTGGCTGATGACCAGATTGAGATGATCTCTCAGCGTGTGGCTTCCTTACTTTCTCGACAGTGGGGCACTTCAGCTTTTGCACAGGGATCCACATCACATGATGTATCTGATCAGACTTTGATCCCTCACATCTCCACTGTCTTCCAGAAGATTTTAGATCAGTCAGTTCGGATTCAGTAGCTTGAGGGTTATATATTGAGACTGACTGGGAGAGTACTTGACTTGCAGGGGCAAGTGTGCTTTGGCACATCCACAGCCACAGGAGTGCATCACTGAGGTCTCAGACCTATCTATGGAGGCAGCCAGACTTAGAGGAGTTTTGGAGAGTGGATTTGATTTCCTGAGGAGAGAGATCAGAGGCTCTAGTGAGCATGCATCCACCCAGTTCACTGCACTGCTACAGTCTGTTTCGAGAGCTCTGAACCTTTTGGACACCATCAGACTCTCTCTTGCAGTTCAGTCTGTTGCTTCTCAGCCTTCAGGATCATCACACCCGCCCACTTGTGCCGGCACCTCCACTCGTGGTAGAGGCAGACGGGGTAGAGGTCGAGCCCTTGGTCGTCATCCTTCATCTCCTCACCCCATCTCTGATTCATCTGACTCTGATCCATCCAGTCATGATCTCTACTAGATCCTTGTAGTTAGTCTTTTCTTTAGTTTCTTTCTAGGATCTATCTTTTGAGCCATGTAATGATGTTGACTGATTGACTTTTGCATTTTGGTATATGTATTGGAACAACTATATGGTATCAATCACTTTTTGATTATATATATATACTCTTTGACTTTCAATGAATGACCTTCAAATTTAGTTGCTTTCAATTATGTGCATACTTAAGATACTATGAATTATAATCTGCTATCCATGATATCCAATGGTATATCTTTTATGTTTGCTGTATTCAGGGGGAGTAAACAAAAGTAACATTAGTAAAATTATTTTCATCAAAAGAAAGAAATAAAGAAAATATATTCAGAAAAGGGGGAGTAAATAATTTTTTGTTGATGCTGCCAAAAAGGGAGAGAAATTAAAGAATCAAAAGCAAATTGATAAAAGAATCAAAAGCAAATGGAGCAAAATGTTAAGCAAACGAGCAGATTTTCAAATTCTTAGGCATGCTCTGATACCAAAATTAAATAATCAAATGAGCAAATGAGATATTTTCAAATGAGCAAAGAGCAAATTTTCAAAATTCTTAGGCAAATTCTGCTTTGCTCTGATAACAAAAATTCTGCTCTGATACCAAAATTAAATAATCAAATGAGTAAATTTTCAAATTATTAAGTAATAGGCAAATTGTTAGGCAAATGAGCAACACAAGCAAATGGGTACATGTATCACGTGCCAAAGAATCAATCTTCTTTTCAAGCAAATGTACTTATAAGTAATTTTCAATTTGGTAGCAAATTTTCTATTTATCTTCAAACTGCCTATGATGCATTTCATTCCTTTGAAATTCATGCTCAATGTTTCATATATATGCTTTTACTCAAGTGTTTTGTCATCATCAAAAAGGAGGAGATTGTTGCTCCTTAGATTGATTTTGATGATTACAAAGCATTTGAAGGGGTACTAATGATTTTCGCTTGAAAAAGACTTATTGATTTTCAGGGGCAAAATCATAATTTTACCAAATCCTGATTTGAAAGCATCAAGTGATAGAACAAAAGATTTGTGATCCATTGATGAAAATTTTATTATTTTTGGATATGTATTTTGAAAGATATCCATGTTTGAAAATTTGAGTCGACCCCATGAGTCGACTCATGGCACAATGAGCTGATTGGCATGCAAATTTTTTGGCTGGCACAGTCTGTGAGTCGACCCATGAGTCGACCCCCAAGGCATGAGTCGACCCATGAGTCGACCTTTGCTGTTTTTAGGCCAAATTTACAGAACCTTGGTTTTCTGTTGGTTTTCCACAGAGGTCGACCCATAAGTCGACCCATGAGCATGAGTCGACCCATGAGTCGACCCCTGTGATGAAAAAGTTTCGCAACGGCTAGTTTTTAACTCATTTTAAGTACTTTTAATGCTCATTTAATGTGGTCTAACGGTTCTATTTCAGCCCAGATTGTTCTCCACTATTTCTTAAAGCTATAAAAGGGATAAAAAGGTGGGAATCATCAAGAAGAGAGATTTTTGAAAAGAGGATTTCAAGCATACTTTTCAACCCTAAGCAAGAGCTCACTCAAAGCATTCAAGAAGCCTTTAATTCAAGCTCACCAACTCCTCAAGTGCACATTCAAGTCTCCAACCACCTTGAGAAAATCGAAAAGAGTCTTCTTCTCTTTGAGTAAAGTGTATTTAAAGCCTCATTCGCTCATTAATGGAGCTTCTTTTATATTTACTGTGCTATTGATTGTTATACTCTGTTTGAGTTATTATTTTTATTTTAGAAGGGTTCCAAAATAAGGAAAGATTGATCCGAACCTTGAATCGGAGTGTATTGGGTTGGTTTGTACCCGAAAAATAAGTGGACTAGCTTGGGATAGCTAGAGTCGGAGTTTTCGATGAGTATATTCAGGTTGAATACAAGTTAGTGGATTGAAATTCCCAAGTAGGAGCTTGGGGAGTGGATGTAGGTACAAGGTTGGCACCGAGCCACTATAAATTCTTTTGTTTGTGTTGTGCCTAATTGCTCTTCTTTAGAACTTTTTTATTCTCTAGCATTCTTGTTTTTAATCATTAGCCTTGAATCAACTATACTCTCCCTATTTACTTAGCTATTGTTAAATATTTTTCATAAGACATAAGTTAAGTTTAAAATTTTTAGAAACCCAATTCACCCCCCCCCTCTTGGGTTGCATAGCTGGGCAACATTTATAGAGTGTGAAGCTATGGTTATCATCATAGTTCTCCATAACAGACTTGGGAGAGTCATCCTACATCTTAGGGATGAAGATCTATAGGGATAGATCTAGAAGGTTGCTTGGATTGTCCCAATCTACATACATCGATACAATGTTAAAGTGGTTCAACATAGATAATTTCAAGAGAGACCATCTTCTGATAATCTATGGAATTACTCTCTCCAAGAAGAATTATCCGACAACCCTTGAGGAGAGAGAGTGTACGAGTAGAATATCATATGTTTCAACAGTGGGATCTATTATGTATGCTATGATGTGTACGAGATCAGATGTGTTCTATTCACTAGAGATAGTGAGTAGGTACCAGTTTGATTTGGATGAGAACCATTGAAAGATTGTGAAAGTGATCCTTAAGTATTTGAGAAATATTAAAGACCAATAGCTAATCTATGGAGACACTGACCTGAAACTTGTGGGATATACTGATTTCAGTTTTCAATCAAATTATGATGACAGCAAAAGCATGTCGGGCTACGTATTTACCATGAATGGAGGAGCTGTTTGCTAAAAGAGTTTCAAGCAACATACTGTGGTTAATTCTGTATGCGAAGCAGAATATAATGCTGCATCGGATGCTGTAAAGGAGGTGGTGTGGTTACAAAAATTTATCATCGAGTTAGGAGTTACATCTTCTATTGATGGCCCTATCCTGCTATACTGTGACAACTCCAGTGCCATAGCTCAGGCGAATGAACCAAAGTCACACCAGCGCATCAAGCATATTCTGTACCACTATCACTTGGTACAAGAGATCATGAATCGAGGTGATGTAGAGCTTCAGAAGATCGATGGAAAGAAAAATCTAGCCGACCCCTTTACTAAAGCTCTCGGGATCAAAGAGTTCGATTACTTCAAATGAAAGATGGGTACGAGATACTACCCTGATCGGCTTTAGTCCAAGTGAGAGTTGTTGAGAATTATATCCTAAAATCAATTGTGTAATGATTGAGTTTCTTTTTATATATGAATTATTGATTATTGAATAAAAATTATTCTGGTATTTTTCATCACAAAGTTATATCTTCCTTATAGAACTTTTGTATTGTGATGAAGTCCTTAGAACTATGTTAGTGAACGATAAAGAAAGGGTTTATCGTATAGTTCTTAAACATGTTCATGACCAAATGATACATCATTACAGAATGATGATGTTTATCGAGTGGAAGTCATTGTATGCCATATAGATTAGTTGTCCTCTTAATCAAGAAATGTGGTGACACTAGTATGGCATATAGATAAGATGTAGGAGTACATCATCACCGAACAGGTGACTCACCTGCTGAGTATTCTACTATCAAGAACTACTCGTGAAGTGTCTGAGCATAAATATCCTTTAGATCTGAGATTATCATAGTGACTTACAAGCAACTCACTGAGCTTTGATGCTGGACTATCTGGATTTCTAATGCAGTGACAGAAAGCTACTGGGTACAGTCAAGTACTTGCAAAGTCTGTGTGTAGATCAAGATGGGATTGACCCCTTCAGATTATAGGAGCTGATGTATCGTTGTATTTTAATTTAGTAAAATCTTAGCCAGGGTAATCTATGAGATAGATTTGAAAGATTGGAATATAATATGGATGAAACACTCTCGATTGACAGTTAACCTGAGATCATCCTAGAGCATTCAGGATCAAAGGGATAAATTATGCGATAACCATATGCATAAGTTCTAGAATATTTATTTGTGATAATTTGACCTATCTGAATATCGAGAACTATTGCTAGATGGTATCTTGATTGGTAGTGAAATCAATTCTTATGCTACCGACTTGGTGTTTGAACCTATGGAGTCATGCACACAGGTTAGACATTGTAGAAAAGTATTGGCCTATGTTTATATATCAAATTTGGAAGTACTTGATTTGATTGAATATATAAGCTAACTTAATGAAGAATTAAGTTATGGTTCAAAAGGGATTGAAGAGTTGACTATATTTAGCTAGCACTACATATGAGGTTTAGATTCAATCTTGGGGATGAACAGTTTCTGATCTATGATCTATGAAGCCTATGAGAGATTGAATTTAAGTGCTAATTAATTTTAGATTAGATTAGATTTAATTAGATTTAATTAGATTCAAAATTTTAAGTTAAACTTAGTTATAAAGTTCTAAAGAGTTTGGGATTGACAGTCTTTTGCAATTGTTTCGAACCAACTTTTAATTGGATTCGAATTGGATCTTTTTTGGATGAGATATTTGGAGTCCTACTTGCACTGACATTCCCCTCACTCCTTGGCCAATGAGCACCTAGTATGGTGCTGGTTGTGGGCATCCCACATGGGTGAGGGAATGAGTACATTGTAGGTGCCTTATATGGTTCCTATCCTATCTCATTTAGGAGTCCTTCTTTCATGAGTATTGGACTGATTCAAAGTATTTTTGAATTTAGAGTTCTATACTTATAGATGAATATAGAGAGTCTCTACCTATGGATGCATAGCAAATAAATCAGATTGAAAGAAGAGAGAAAGAGAGAATGACGTGTGAGCTTGAGGCTATTGGGTTCTGGTGGCACAGCAGAAGGATTAGGTGTTTAAAATTTTCATTAAAAATACCTGAGCACCGAAAACCCTAATGCCCAAAAACTCTTGACTATATCAACCAAAGTACAATAAAATAAATTTAGATCAGAAGAATATCTATAACACTAATCCAATTTCTATGAGGCATCCAAGAGTCCGCTCTCCAATGGTGATTCATACGAAAATTGAACCAAGGACAGCGCTCCTTCTTCACCTTGCTTCAAGAGTTCTAGCTCCTAGAACTCAACCAGCCACCAATCGATCAGATCTTCCTCCAGACCTGAGACTGAACCTTTTTGAACAATACACTAGACTTGATCACCTTTTTCTAGACCTCTTAAACCCTTAGAGCGATTAGGATTAGGCTTGTCTTAAAAGAGCAAGCCTTGTCCTAAAACCTAGAGTTGTAAGAGAGGGAGAGAGGGAGTGGATAGGGTATGTAAGAATTGAATGATCACCCCATCTATCATCCCCTATTTATAGCACTAGATTGGGTGCTAACAGAGAAGGCACACCTCATCTGAAAAGGTATATCAAGTCCTTGTATCACTTATCTGAGAGTCCTTAAACAACAGGAATCTTCAGAGGGTGATATGTTGATTCCTGCCTTCTCACGTGCGCAGGCCTAGAATGAGATGCTTTTTGCATCTCTTCATACATCAGATTAGTGTGAAATTTTGCTACATAAACCTTTTTCCAAATAGGAAGGCTATCACCAAATGACACATTATTTGGATAAGAGTTCATATGTGAGAAGGACTCTTCACCGAAGAGACACGCGAGCACCTTCTCCCTATCGTGCGCGCACACGTCCAGAAAAGGGTGTGAAAAGAAACCTTTCTTAAACTGATAATTTTTTATATTTTTATCATATTATCAGAACTTAAAACTAATTCTTATCACAAAAATTATAAGATAGAAAGCCACTTAAGACTCCCTAAACAGAAGGAGACTTCGCATCCCTTCGCACGTCCAGAAAAAATTGTCGCACATGCAGCAAAGCTTCAAGCAATTTTTTTGTGCACAATCTAATAGATTTTTTATACTTAAAAAGATGTAATAGGTGGCTCATCATCTAATCTAATTGTTATTAAAAAAAAAGGCCCAAAATAGAAGGATTCCTAGTCCTTCTCCATGCCACAAATAAAGTGCGCATGCATTCTGCATATTAGCACCAAGAGTCCTTCTTAAGTTGGACTCTTAGTTATTTAGTGTGTACACCAGATGTAGTGCCTCTTTCTGGCTGCTTCTAAGTGGCTTGACCTGACCCAAATTCTTACCAAATTGGGGTAGTAAATGAGTAAGGCATGAGATCAAATTGATCTCTAAAAGAGCTAGAGATTCCACACATGCTAGCATGCTTATCGGAACCCTAATTGAATCTAAAATTTCAATCAACCTTTTTAAAAAAGATCCTTGGCCAATTTTTATATGTGTGTGACCCATTGGGTTCTACATCTAGCTAGTAGTAGGTCTGAGTGCAAGTTGACCTAATTTGATTAGAATTTAATCTAATTGATTTAGGTCCAATCGAGCTAATTCGATTTCAGTAATTAAAACTCTTTCTAATTGGCATTCGAATTAAACTCTTTAATTCGATCAAAAATCTACAAGTCAAGATTGATGTATAACAACATATCATGACTACCTAGAAGATGTAAAAATTTAATAGAAATACTAAATATATCCTTTAGTGGTAAGTTTTCATGCAATACAATCCTTCGATCATCCCAGCACCCTGAATATGTTCATGAGTATGGAATCATGTCAAACTCAAATATATATTCATATCAATTCTCAATTAACTAATGATGAGTCCAATAAAAAAATATTAGAAACTCTTTCTAATTTTCTTCTTACTTTTGGCCAAAAAATTTTTTCTGAGTCATCTACGAATGAGAATACACAAGATGTGATCTCCTCTTACTAGGAGCAATCGATTTCATGTTGACCTACTCACAACCTTCATATACACTCCACTATATCCAGAACATCCCATACATATCTTAATACCATGCTTGGGTATGAACCAAAATATGGATTCATGTGCATAAGATTCTATAGTGGTCTCAGGTCTAAGGATCACTTGCACAACTCCCACTTAGAGAACCATCTTTGACATGCAAGTAAGGCTTCCATAAGATATTCTCTTTCATTGAGTCAATTCAATAGACTCATTTTCCAAATGAGCACCCATATCCTTGTATTAGTGTTCCACACAAGTGGCTAGTGAGATCTGCCATCCTCTCTATCAAGCATACATAGGATGTGCCAGTCAATCCTGAACATTGATCCCCGACTCAATATTCCTACAACCAAAAATATTTAAGATTAGAGTTTTAGAATTTTAAGTCTCACTAGCATGACCCATTCATATCTCCTAAAATCATTGCCCTAATCTTTAGAGTTCATCATAATCTTAGACATAATAAGATATAGTTAATATGATGAATCAATGCCTCAAATAATAAATATCATTATATGAGTTGAAAAATTATAAAGAAAAGTCCCATCGCAATACACTTGCGATTGGCTTATAGGGCACTCTTCTTTCAGAGGCACCCCTTCTTCTTTCACGTCACCTCCTGCTTGCCGCCCCATTTTTCTTACCATGGGCCCATCCATGGGCATCCCCCTTGTTGGTGTGAGACATCACACCAGTACCTCTCCTCTCTCTTTTGGTTGTGTTGCAAAGGTGATTTGATTAGAGGTCATCCTACTTTTCTATAATGCCTGACGTGCATGCGAAGTAGAGGATCTGCAGTTTCAGGCCTATGCGAAGGTTGAATCCAGATTTTGAAGATTTGATCCTCAATTCTACTGCAATCCAAGTAAGGATTTGATCTTTATTCATATAGATTTATAGAAAATTTTTAGATATAATCCTGGTTGTCCACGAGAAATAGCTTTCCTTTCCTTCAAAAATAAGAAGAAATCTAGGAGAAGAACCCTTTTTTCTTCATGGGCTGTGCACTGGAAAGAAGATTTTTCTTCTTCCTTCTCTTCCTCTCATTGAGAAGAAATTTTTTTCCTTATTTTTCTACTATAAAACCAGAAAAGGAGATCCTCTTTGATGCCTAAGAACCAGCAATCAAAGTCATAAAAAATTCCTTCCAAAGGGGCTTGAACTAGGGCCTTCATGTAGGAGGATATCGGGCGTCCAACCCTTGGACGCCCCTCTCCTAAAAACTTGGCGACAAGAAGAAGGGAGGGGGCACTATTTTACATGGAAGAAATAAGAGGGGGTATGGCTCTTAGTTGGGGCATGGGCTCTCATGGTGAAAGGAGAGGAGGTGTGGAGGATTTAATGCACATGGGTGGTTATGAGTTGGTTAAGTCCTATTCCAAATAGGACTCATGATTCTTGATCAAACTCTAACTAATTCTTGGATCCAATCCTAACCAACTTAGGAATTAGTTATAACAAACTAACTAATTAGGTCCTAGTCCAATTAGAAAATCAATTAGGCCCTAATCTAATTAGAAAATTAGTAAGATTAAAATCCCATCTGTGGGAAATATTTTTTATTCAATAGGGCTTGATCCAATCAAATCAATTATCCAATAGGATTTGATCCAATCAAATCTAAATTAAATTAAATTGAACCCCATTTAATTAAATTTGATTTGCATCCCTAAGATCAATTAGAACAAATCCTATTATCCATTAGGGCTTGATCCAATCAATTGAAACTAAACCTAATTGAATCCAATTCAATTTGATTTGATCCAATCCTCATTGCTCAATCAAATTGAGGTAATTAATAATCAAATTATTCATTAATTATTCTTTTAATTTATCAACTATTAGTAAATAATTTATTGTAATCTTTGTATAAGATTAATCATTAATCACATTGATAATTAAACCCTTCAATGATTCATAATAGTTGATAAGCCATTTTGTCAGATAGGTACTTCTATGTGTGTGACACCATAGGTTCGAACCTAAGCCGGTAGTACAAAAATAATTTTTATACTAATCGATATAACAATTTTGCAATGGGACCCGACGTCCGGATAGGTCGAATGTATGCTCAGCAACACTCAAAAATCTACGTAGATATAGTTACCGTATAATTCATCCCTTTGACTCTCGATGCTCAAAGATGACTTAGGGTTAAACTGTTGACCCTAGATTAGTAATCTGCATTCTGTCTCAACCTCAACAATCCTGTAACTCCTCACTAGGACTACTCTGATTAGAATTTTACTGAATTGAAATACAGTGATGTATCATCTCCAATTTTACTAAAGTGGTCAATCCCATCTTGACTCGCACTCAGACTTCACAAGTACTTGACTGTACCAAAAATTTTTCATCATTGAATTAAAAATTCAGATAGTCCGACACCAAAACATAGTGAGTTGCTTGCAAGTCATTGAGGTAGTCTCAAGTCAGAGAGACATTTATATCCATATCCCATCAGAGCAATCCTTGACAGTAGAGTGCTCCACAGTTCGTCATGCTCAGTGAAATGTACTTCTATATTTTATCCATATGTCATACCCATGTTATCACACACCTTGGTTAAGAGGACAACCAACTAATATGGCATACAACAATCTACACTTGATACAATTATCGTCTTTGTAACAATTATATCATTTGGTCGCGAGCAGAATTTAAGAACTATATGATAAATCCTCTTTTATCATTTTGGAAGTAGCTCTAAGGACTTTATCATAATATATGAGTTCTATTTAGAAAGATGTAATCCTTATGATAAATCTGCCAGATAATATTTATCAATTTATAATTCATATATATGTATAAAGCACAATCATCTACAACCTACATGATTGACTTTAGGATATATTTTTCAACAACTCCTACTTGGACTAAAGCCAATCAGATCGGTATCAAATACCCATCTTCCATTTGTGATCATCGAACTCCTTAGATCCGATTGCTCTAATCAATGGATTGGCCAAGTTCTCCTTTCAATCGATCTTGCTAAGGTCGACTTTACCTCAATCTTTTTAAATAAGGTGATTGCAATGCAGAAAGTGTTTGATTCTCAGATAGAACATCAGTTCTTCAGCTTGAGCTATTGCTCCAATGCTACTATCAATATAGAAGGACTGGACCATCAACAGAGGGTGCCACTCCAAGCTCGCTGATGAACTTTCATAACCAAATAACTTTTTTGCCAGCATCAAATGTTGCAAAGAACTCCATATCGCAAACAAAATTTGCTACTAAATACTGTATGAAATCTTTCCAGCATGTCGCTCCTCCTTTTAGGGTAACAATATAACCTGACACAATTTTATCATTTCAATCCAACTAGAAACTGAAATTAATATTTCATAAATTTTAAGTCAGATTCTCCATAAATGAACTATTGGTTCTTAGTATTTTACAAATACTTAAGGATGGTTCTCATAACCTTCTAAACCTTTATGGAGAACAGAGATAACAACCAAACTTTTATTTCCTGTAATGTAGGGATATCATTCTCAATTAAGAGAATTTTATCCATAAATAATATAAAGAATAATATTATAGAACTATCAGTCTATTTATACATACAGAATTCTGCTTCATTCTCAATGAAGCCATATGTTCAAAATATATGTTCTAACTCCGAGAAGCTTGATTCAATCAAAATGGACTTGAGGATTGCCAATAGAAATATGTCTCATCATAGTCAACACAATAACTTTGATGAAATCTTTTGACAACTAGATAGAATTAATAGGTCTTCACCTTTCCATCTGCACCTCTTATCCATCTAAAATCCACTTACACCCTATGGGTTTTACTCTTTCAGGTGAATCAACGAATGTCCATACATCGTCGATCTTCATGGACTTCATTTTAGATTTAATGGCTCCAAGCTACTTCTCAGAGTTAGATCCCTATATGACATTCATATGAAAGATCAAATCTCCATCCCGAACCTAGAAACTGAAGTATCTGATCAGCTGACTTAGTACTCTACCGTATCTCCTCAAGGATGTCTTTACATTGGACTTTAGATTTGATCTAATCAAGTCTGGTTCTGTTGGTTTATATATCAGAGACATTCCTCTACCTTTCAAGCTTCACCAAGTTTGTTCTTAACGACATCAATTCCTTCATCAAGAAACTTTTTTTTCAAAATGAATGCTTTAAGATTCACAAACATCTAATGTCTATTAAGAAGGTAGAAGAAATATCCCTAATTTCTTTGGAATATCCTAAAATAATATTTATCAGATCAAAATCTAAGTTAGTCAGTTTGTGAACATTTCACATAAGCCCGAAACCTCAAATTCTAAGGTAAGAGAGCATCGAATTACTCAAGTCCATATCTCATATGAAAATTTGGTGATCGATTTGCTCGAAATGTTCTTGAGTATATATTAAGTAGTCTCTATTGCATAACCTCAGGCAGACCAGCAAACCCACAGTAGACCGAACTATGTCTAACAAAGTTTGATTCCTCCTTTCAAACATCATTTTAAATTTTGGTGTCCCAGGAGATGTCCATTGAGAGAGAATTCAATTCTCTCCAAGATATGTCTAAAACTTACTATAAAGATATTCACTTCATCGGTTAAACCAATGAGTTCTAATACTCTTTGCAATTTATTTTTCTACCTCATTCCAAAATCGTTGGAACATTTCAATCGATTCAAACTTGTGCTTCATAAGCAAGATGCACCCATATCAAGATAGGTCATCTAAGATTTTAATAAAGTAGTAAAGCCCTCTTCTGGCACTTATGTTTATGAGTATAAATACATTAATATATATCAAACTCAGAACATTACTGACTCATTCACCCTTTCCAATAAAAGGTGAGTAAGTCAATTATGCCAAAGATAGGCTTTAGTGATATTATCTAATCTAAGGTGCTAGTTAGACATGTACACTACACTAACAAGCAGTGGTACTGGGTATATATTATTTTCAATTGTCCACTCATTATTGCAGTATCATTCATAATGATATCGCAATAATCATTCGTATTAACACCATCAATAACATTGGACAGTAGTGACAATCACTTCAAATAACATCATCAAGGTTGAAAACAAGCTCAATGATTCTTAATGTTAGGACTAAAACAAACTGTCATCTCTTACATTCAGGAGTCTCTCACCATTTTCAAACCTCCTACTATCCTGAAGTCTTTACAACTAATTACAAATATGACTTGTACAGTCGGTATCCAATACCCGATAGTAATATTATCAATAGAGAAATTTCAAAGAGTTATCATACAACTATCTTGACCAGCAACTATTTATTGATTTCTCTTTTAGATCTGTTTGAGTTAGCCTTAGACTTCTTGATCAATTCAGCTCAAAAACTATATTCAACTTCTGATACTGGCTATTAAAGTTAGGTCCAATAATGTTGTCACTATCATACAGTGAACAAAGCGATAATTTTCTAACCATTTTTGTAAAGAGAACAATTGATCTATTGTATATGAACTATTTTAAGCCTAAAGACTTAGACTTTAGTCTAAAGGTTCTCTCACTATTTTATATGAATTGGTAGCCTCTACCTCCAATTCAAAGAAATACTTTAATTCCTTAGCAAATACTAAAATCCATATAGACTGCATACAGATCCGAAGAAGGCTTGGCCAACCCATGTGCATCTATGGGTAGGTTCTCAATCAATTATTTCTTCAAATAATTTTTAGTAATTAATTTCATTCGAGATTTTATTTCAGTAGGTGATGGGCCTCCATTGAAAGTTTCGGTTAGGTCCCACCATTAACATGAACCTACTCAATGATTCTAACTAATAAATGATCAGGTCCGAGAAAGGCTCGACTAACCTGACCACCATCAGAGAGACTCGACTGAGTCATCATATGATGAATAATAATTTCATCATTTAGAGAAACACCAGATAGATGGCACCTACAATGTTAATTTGAAGTAATGGACCCATTACCATTCACCTTAATGGGAGGCTATAATCTAGTTATCCACATAACTAGCTCATTTTATAGACCTAATAATTTAGAGGATTGATTAAATCTTTTAGAAGATATCAGTCAACCTACAAGTCATAAATCCTCTCACTGACTTCATCAAGTCATGAAAAGGACTAGTGACTAGCTGATCCAATCAAAAAGTCATAAACCCTTCCACTGACTTTATCAAGTCATGAGAAGGACTTGAGACAAGTTAGTCCAGGACACCTAAATTAGTCATACTAATTAACCTTAACAACATGGGTCAACTCGAATCATTCAGTGATCTAATCAACCTAATGACTCGGGCTCAACCACTGAGCCACAATCAAGGTCCATATGATTTAATCAAAGATATGGACTAGACCTTCTATAACTATTGTGTTTGATCTAGAGTATCCTTGACCTAATCTAAATCAACTATTAGTTAGATTAAACCAACTACCCTTTTAGTCCATTAAGTCTTTGATTTTTAACCTTAAGCTAACCCAATTAAAAAGATTTGATTTAAGCTAACCCATACCCCATATTTTATGCAATGTCATTAGATCTTTAATTATAATTTAAGATCTAAAATATATTTCTTAATTCTTAATTAAGTATAGCATTAACATGAGTTAAGATTATTAATTGAAATCATTTTAATTTTATAAAATAATTTTACTTCATTTTTATGTAAAATTTTCTATTCTAAAAACTAGGTCGGCTCACTCCTAAATTGAGTCAGCTCACTTCAGTGAGTCGACTAAGTCTAATACTTGATCAACTAACTGATCATAAATAGTAACCATTATTATTCAGCTTGAGACAACTATATCAGATCAGTCAGTACTGAGCCGACTAAACGAAAAGACTGGATCAACTTAGTTCAAAACTGAGTCGGTTCAGTGGGCGTGCCAGCAGGTATCATATAGTTTCAGATCTGAAAATTCTCGTATAAATTGAAATAAAATCAATCATAATAAATTTTTAGATTATATCTAAATATTTTATGATTTTAAATTTTATTTTTTATGATTAAAATAATTTTAATCATATAGATTAGATATTTTACTTTTCATACAACTCAAGCTTTGTATCACATACAACAAATCTTAGGATTTCAATATCTAAGATTTTACAGAAAAGCAAGTTCTTTCTTTTGCATTCTTATTCATGGGATTAAATTATATGGCACCCCTACATGCAATAAGAGCACCCTATCGAATAGGAAGAGAGGATCTTTAAATCCTTCTTTCTCCTATGATCGGACGGCTTGATGATCAACCTAATCTAAGTACTTACTAATCGGAACATCTAATCTACTCATATATCATATATGCAAAAATTTAGATCTAATCTAAATTATATCAGATCTGATTTTTATATTAGATCATATCTATAATCAGATCATAATACATCCTATGTATTACTAAATCTAGATTTCAACTCTACATACATATATGTTCATGTCATAACGAATCTTCGCTCTGATACCATTTGAAGGAAAGTATGATAGTTTTGTACATGTATTTTTAAAATTTTATAGTAAAATATATATAGATTAAATAATTTAATCTATAATACATGCATAGATTAAATCTGAAACTACCATATAGGATCTATGATATGAATTAATATGTATGTATGTAAATCTGAATCTAAAATTTAGCAAATATAGATCTTATCTATATTACATTTAGATCATATCAAATTATAAATTGAGTTCAAAACTAGATACCTGAGTGTGGGTAGCAGATCATCACATCTGAAATTTATGATAGTTGATTCTTCATGATGCTCAGCAGCCGCATACGTGTCCGACCTCCATGGATATCCACATGAAGCCCTTGTGCTGATCGATCTCCTTGGGAGTGCTAGCTCATGATGATACCTTTGGTTGGCTAATCTAAGTGGAACATGAAGAAGATGAAGAATAAGGAGACCCTCTCTTTTTCTTCTTGAATCAATACATCAGATCTCTACAATAGAGATCAAGAGAAGAACCCTTTCTTCTCAATTCTTCCACGCACAAGAGAGAACCTTTCTCTCTTCCTTTCATACCTTCAAGAAGAACTTTTCTTCTCTAATTATTTATGATAAAAATTAGATTTAATCTAATTTTTCATGTAAAATATTACATAAAATTTTAAGTCTTAGAAGAACCAAAAAAGAATAACCCAAGAGAAGAACCATTCTCCCCTTTTCTTCTTGATCTTGAGCCCTAGGAAACCCCCAATGCCCAACCAGATTATTTTGATATTTTTTCTCTAAATTCTTATGTTAAAAATTAGATTTAATTTAATTTTTATACTAAAAATAATAAAAAAAAAATAGAAAGAAGAACTCCTTCTCCAAGGCTGCACACTAGAAAGAAGACTTTTCTTCTTCCTTCTTTTCCTGATCTAGAACCCTAGGAAGCCCCCAATGCCTAACCAAAATTTTTTAAAATTTTTTCTTTAAATTTTTATGTTAAAAATTAGATCTAATCTAATTTTTATGGTAGAGAAAAATTAGAAGAAATCTAGGAGAAAAACCCTTTCTTCTCTAAGGGCTGCGCACTAGAAAGAAGATCTTTCTTCTTCCTTCTCTTCCTCTCGTTGGGAAGAACTTTTCTTCCTTATTTTTCTATTGTAAAATTAGAAAAGGAGACCCTCTTTGACACCTAAGAACCAGCAAGCAAAGCCATAAAAAATTCCTTCCGAAGGGGTTTGAACTAGGGGTTTCATGTAGGAGGATATGGGGCGTCTAACCCTTGGGGGTTAGATGCCCCTCTCCTAAAAACTTGGTGACAAAAAGGAGGGAGGGGGCACTATTTTACACGGAACAAACAAGAAGGGGTGTGGCTCTTAGTTGGGGTGTGGGTTCTCATGGTGAAAGGAGAGGAGGCATGGAGGATTTAATGCACATGGATGGTTATGAGTTGGTTAAGCCCTATTCCAAATAGGATTCTTGATTTTTGGTCAAACTCTAACTAATTCTTGGACTCAACTTAACCAACTTAAGAATTAGTTACACCAACCTAACTAATTAGGTTCTAGCCCAATTAGAAAATCAATTAGGCCCTAATACATTTAGAAAATTAGTTAAATTAAAATCTCATCTGTGTGAAGCATTTTTTATTCAATAGGGCTTGATCCAATCAAGCCTATTATCTAATAGAATTTGGTTCAATCAAACTAAATCAAATTAAATTGAACCCCATTCAATTAAATTTGATTTGCATCCCTAAGATCAATTAAAACAAACCCTGTTATCCATTAGGACGTGATCCAATTAATTAAAACTAAACCTAATTGAATTCAATTTAATTAGATTTCATCCAATCCTCATTGCTCAAACAAATTGAGTCAATTAATAATCAAATTGTTAATTAATTATTCTTCTAATTTACCAACTATTAGTAAATAATTTATTACAACCTTTATATAGGATTAATCATCAATCATATTGATAATTAAACTCTTCAATGATTCATAATCATCGATCAGTTATTTGATCAGATAGGTACCTCTATATGTGTGACCCCAAAGGTTCGAACCTAAGTCGATAGCACAAGAATAATTTATGTACTAATCGATGTAACCATCTAGTAATGGGATCTGATGTTCAGATAGGCTGAATGTATGCTCAGCAATACTCAAGAACCTACGTGGATATAGTTATCATATAATTCATCCCTTTGACTCTCGATGCTCAAGGATGACTTAGGGTTAAACTGTCAACCCTAGATTGGTAGTCCACATTATGTCTCAACCTCAAAAATTTTGTGACTCCTCACTAAGACTACTCTGACTAGAGTTTTGCTAAATTGAAACACAATGATGCATAATCTCCAAGTTTACTTGGAGCAGTCAATTCTATCTTGACTCACACTCAAACTTTACAAGTATTTGACTATACTCAGAAATCTTCCATCATCGAATGAGAAATTTAGATAGTCTGGCACCAGAGCACAGTGAATTACTTGCAAGTCATCGAGGTAGTCTCAAGTCAGAGGAATATTTATACCCATATCCTATCAGAGCAATCTTTGATAGTAGAGTGCTCCAGAGTTGGTCATGCTCAGTGAAATATACTCTTATATTTCATTCATATGCCATACCCATGTCACCACACATCTTAGTTAAGAGGACAACCAACTAATATGGCACACAACGACCTATACTTGATACAATTATCATCCTTGCAATAATTATATCATTTGGTCATGAGCAGGATTTAAGAACTACATGATAAATCTTTCTTTATCATTTTGAAAGTAGTTCTAAGGACTTCATCATAACACATGAGTTTTATTTAAAAAGATGTATTCATTATGATGAATCTGTCAGCTAATATTTATCAATTTATAATTCGTATACATATATGGAGCACAATCATCTACAACCTAGATGATTGACTTTAGGACATATTTTCCAACAATATGTGTAAAAGTTAATGTGGTGCTCCAAAGCCTTCGAAGACCATGAGAGGAGCCATGGGATTGGCTCCAAGATCCTAGGATAGGTTTGGTCATAGGACTAGGACCAATTTGGTCCTAGGGTGGAGGTTTAGCCCTCCACGGTCATGAGGCCCTGGTTTATGGGTCTTATGGGGGCTAATCTAAGTTTGGACCAGATTTGGATCCATGAGGATGAATGCATGGCAAGTCATGGGTGTACATGGGCTTGGGTGAGTACATTCAGATTGGGTTAGCCTAAGAGAGTTTTTTGGTTGAGTTGAGTACATTGTATAGGACTAATATACATTGTATGTAACCTTAATTTACGAGGAATGAAGGAAACCCTTTCTCCCTAATCTCTCCCTCTTTCTTTGGTTTTTCGTGCTGCCCTAGGCATCAAGGAAAAGAGCTCCACGTGTGTTCCCCTTCCTAGAAGGAAGGGGGGCACGTGGTATGAAGGTTAGCGCTATGGTTGTACAGTGTTTTTTCCCTGATTCTCCATGCCTTAGAGTCAATTATCTAAGGGGTTTTGAAGCTTATCTCCAGGTGATTTACACATCCTAATATCTGGTTGTTGGCTGCACAACAAACTCCTAAAAGATAGGAGAGGAGACGCACCAAGAAGAGCTGCACACAAGGAGATTGTCACCCATATTGTGCTGCTGATTTTCTCCCTATTTCAATGCCCAGGAGTCCAGGGTTTTTTGGGTGTCTTGCTGCTGGTCCAAGAGGTGGTTACAAGCCCTATGGGACCAGGTCTTTTTCTGTAAGAAAAATCCTCAAAGGATCAAGACAAGAGGCATAACAAGGAAAGGCTGTGCAGGTTGCTGTCAAGATGTGGGCTAGTAGTCCATGCTGCAATGGGATTTTCTCTCCACCTAGATCTCAGTTTTTGCTAGGAGTAAAATTGAAAGAAAGGCTTGATATTGAGACCTTAATGTCTTAATTGATTGCCCAAAAGATCTGGATAGGTGGTAGAGATAAGTTGCATAAGGAAAGGCTGTGCAGTAGGAGAAAGGCTGTCATGGAGTCCTAGTCCAACAAGGACTCCTCCTCATCATTGGTTTTGATCCAGATCTGCTAGCCCTAAGATAGCACATCCCTAGCCCTAGTTCCAAGGGTCTTAGGAGTGGAAGATCAGATCTGGAGGCATATCTCAAGTCCCTAGAAGTGAGGGAGACGTGGACTAGGTCGCTGCTGCAAGGTTCAAATAGTGCAGCGGTCGAGGGCATGGCGTTTGTTGTTCTTAGAGAGTTTGGATTGCCATAGACTCTTGGAGAGGATTCCATTACTGGTCTCCTCAGATCCACACAAGTACATCATGGTCCTAACAATTGGTATCAGAGCCGGGTAGAGAGTGGAAGTGAAGGAGTCATACAGGAGAAAGCTGAAATCTACAACCTAATCCAAGGTACTCTCGGATCTACCTTCGATTTTTTGTTGTGGTTTGGCCAACCAGGACCAGCAAGATGAAGATGGAGGTGGAGAGGTGTGATGAGAAGGTGAGCTTCTCATTTTGTATGGTACAGGTGCATGATTCGATGGTCCAACTTTGGTTGGATCCGATCTTGGAGGAAAGGTCGGGGTGTATGATGATAGGCGATGGAGTTCACTGGTTAGGAGGGCAACAAGGGGGGCTGTTTGGTGAATGAGGAGTATTTGGTGTTAGAAAATTAGACAGGCAGCATGTGTAGATTTCAAAATTTTTTAAATACACTGCGGAAAATAAAACGGATTAAACCCTTTAACCCCATATGTAAGAGATCAAATCTAATCCTATCCAAGCCCAGGAGAAAACACATATATACAATCTGAAATTTAGAAATAAATATGAGATCAGATCTCATTACCTTGGCACGGGTAGATATTCACTACTTCTGATGATCACGAATTCGTAGATGCTTGAGCCGCATATGTATCCGACCTCTACAGGTATCCACCGAGATCAATCTCGAACTGATCTCTCCTCATAGAAGACTCTTCTTTCTAAGAAGAATCTTAGCCTTGAGCACTGTGATCAACACCTTGATATGAATTGTAGGATCAACTCCTTGATCAACAGCCTTCTTCTTGTTCTTCTCGATCTTCACTTTTGAAGATAAAGCAGCTCCTCTTGGCATGTGAAAAAGGGGACGCCCAACTTTTGGGTGTGGAAGAGAAGAGAGGGAGGAGAGGAGGCATGGAGAAGAGAGAGAAAGAGAGATTTTTCATCAAAAATCAATTACCTAGAAACCCTCGAGACATACCCTTTATATAGGCACTATCCTGACATATAATAGAAACCTAATTATCTTAAAAAGGTAGATACTTATCTCAAAAGAATCCTCTATCTTTTTAATCTAATTTATTCCAATTAAAATCAAATATAAATGGTATATGATTAGCCCCTTTAAGTAGGTACAAGAGGTGCCCATCTAATACATATCAGGTAGTTGGGGTGCCAACTCTTGGTGCCCCATAATAGGGTTTCTATCCAAATAAGAATCGGGCATGGCCCCACCTCTCTCTCCTCCACATCATGCCACATAAGAGGGGGTGGGCTCCTCTAGGATTTAGCATCCAATTCCTGTCAAAAGAGAAGGAAGGCGCCACCCAATCTTTCATCTATTCCACATGCACACTTAGAGATAATTAGGAGATAAAGAAGAGAAAATGTTAGGATAATTATGCTAACTAATTGACTTAATCAAATCCTCTTGGGCTCATAATTGAGAGTCCAATTAAACCCAACTGGATTTAGGTTAGGTTCAAGGCTATGGACTTGATCAAATCAAAGTTTCAAGAAGAATTAGGTTTAACAGTGTGCTAGCATGGTTCTCACAAACCTAATAGGATTTCAATAAATCCTAATCCAATAGAACTTCACAAGTTCAATTGGCAAATTCGAGATTTAATTTCTTAATGTATAACCCCATAGGTTCTATTCTATCTGGAGTGAGATATATTATGATCTCCATCATAATATTATTAAAAAAAATTTTCATGGATTGAAATATTTCCAATTCTGCCCTTCAAGGATCATCGATCATCAAGATGACGCTCGATGAGTCTCATAATCCACCAGTGATACCTAGTAGTATATAGTGGCAACCCAGTAGAATGAAAGTATGAATCCCTAGGTGTAGTTACCATATGATTCAATCCTTCTATCATGAGTCCCGACTTGACAGAGATCATGGAGAATTCGTCAGACCCCATCGTCAGTCATATGCTAGATTGGCTCAACTCGAGTTCATTTATGAATCTCATAGAAATTTTTTTCCAGTATTCACACTTGCTTTGACCAAAAATTTTCTAAACTCAGTTTCACAAATCGCATAGGACTTCTTCTTTTCTATCAAAATTGATAGATTCCATCTAGGTGCATCCTACTCCAAACAGCGAACCTGAACCTACTGAAGCCAACATACACAGTAAGGATCCGAATGGCCAGAGACCAAGAAAATATGCAGTCAAATCCAGTAGCCTCATTGCGAATGGCTAATGATACCGCAGGTCAAAGGACCACTCACATTACTGTAGCATTGAGAAGACCACTGACGAGTGAGTATCCATGTGGTTCTCGTGTTGGTCATGCTCAGTACAAGTTGTTCTCTAACAACCACCCGCACCTTCATCCTAGTGTCTCTACACTGTAGATCCGAGACTCATCTGTCCGTAAGGGAGATAAACCGTGCATCGATCTCAAATGGATTGATCACTATCCTCCGTGATAATCCTTTGATCGAGAGCATTTAAAAATTAATAACTAATTATTGTATGTCTCAAATTCTTATCTCTTTAACAATATACAAAAATCATCTTTATTAATTTTTAGGACAAATTATGGACACATAAACATGATTAAAATGAAAAAGTCCTTTATTGATAATAAAAAGTTACAAGTACAAGTTTAGGCCTTGGAATTACATAATGTGTCAGCCGACAAATGGTTTCTAGGGTACAAATCAAACAAACTACCACTTGACCTAAAGCCAGTTGACCATATACCTAGGACCCATCTTCTCAAGGTGAGCTTCAGTCTTCTACTAGCTGAGAGGCGTAGTCAGCAGGTCTGCCATATTCAGCATGGAGTCGACTCTCTGCACCTTGACAAATTTTTTTTTGAGGTATTCGCGTATGATGTGAAATCTCCATTCTATGTGCTTGGATTTCTGATGAGATCTGAGCTCTTTAGCGAGGGCTATGGCACCGTTATTATCGTAGTGTAGTACGATGGCATCACACCCAGCTCCACATGAACTTTTAGAACCAAAAGGCTTCCTTAGTAGCTTCAGAGGTGGCGATGTACTCGGCTTCTATGATCGAATCTATAATGATCGATTGCTTAGAACTCTTTCAGCTAACCGCACTATCATTGCACAAGAAGATATACCCCGATGTTGACTTTCTATCATCAACATCAGCCATAAAATTTGAATCGATGTATCCCTCAACTTTTAGCTCCGATCCTTCATCGAAGACCAACATCAAATCCTTAGTCCTTCTCAAGTACTTAAGGATATTTTTAACAGCAATCCACTGTTCTTCACCTGAATTCACTTGATATCTACTCGTGACACTCACAACAAGTGCTATATTAGGATGTGTACATAATATGGCATACATGAGGCTCCCTATTGCCAAAGTATAAAGGATCTTACTTATGCATCGGATCTCCTCAGGTATGTCAGGATACATCTTCTTGGAGAGATGAATGTCATGTCTAAGGGGCAAATGACTCCTTTTGGAGTTTTCTATGTTGAACCTCTTCAGCACCTCCTCTATGTATATATGCTATGAGACTTCTATCATTCTCTTATATTTATCTCTATAGACCTTTATACCAAGAATGTAGGAAGTTTCTTCTAGGTCTTTCATGGCAAACTCTTTCGACAACTATACTTTGACCGATGTCAACATGAAAATATCATTTTCAGTCAGGAGGATGTCATCCACGTACAATACGAAGAATGTAGCAGTGCTCCCACTGACCTTTTTATACACACACGGCTCCTCCTCATTTTTGATGAAATCAAACATTTTGATTACATCATTGAAGTGAGTGTTCTAACTCCGAAATGCTTGCTTAAGTCCATAAATGGACCTTTACAGCTTGCAGACCTTGTGATCACTATCACTGGATGTGAAATCCAGAGGTTGCTCCATATAGATATATTTCTCAAGATATCCATTTAGGAAGGTAGTTTTCACATCCATCTACTAGATTTTATAATCATAAAATACTGCTATCACAAGTAGAGTATGGATGGATTTTAGCATGGCTATAGGCGAAAAGATTTCATGATAGTCAATGCCTTCATGTTGACTATAACTTTTTGCAACTAGTCTTGCCTTATAGGTCTCTACCTTACCATCTGACCCAATCTTCCTTTTGTAAATCAATTTACACCCAATAGGTACAATACCTTCAGGTGGATCTACTAAGGACCAAACTTGATTGGAATGTATGGAATCAATTTCTGACTTCATCGCTTCCATCCACTTCTCAGAGTCTACATCTAACATTACCTCATCGTAGATTTTGAGATCATTCCTAATGTCCCTATCTCCCATAAAGAATGCTTCCTTTAAATCTTTTGTAAGAATACCTAAGTACTTTTTAGAAGAATGTGAGATCCTACTTGACCTACGAGGTGGAGGAGGTATCACATCTACTGGCACATTACTGGGTTCAGGTTCTTGGACTCGATTGATGCTCTTTAGAGACTTTCTTTTTGAGCTCAATTTTTCTCCCACTGCCTCCATCTTAGATAAACTCTTTTTTCAAGAAGATGGCATGGTGGCTCACAATCACATTGTGATCCTCAGAAAGATAGAAGTATTATCTCATGATTTTCTTAGGATATCCTATAAAATAAGCCCTAAAAGACCTAACCTCTAACTTGTCCGCCTGTTGTCGCTTGACATGGGCCGGACGTTCTCAAATCTTAAGGTACCCAAGAGTTGCTTTCTTATCAAGCCATAACTCATATGGTATAGTAAAAATGGATTTAGAGGAAACTCAATTCAAGAGATGAATTGTAGAAAGCAATGCATGTCCTAAAAGAAAATTAGAAATATCTGTGAAGCTCATCATGGATCGGACCATATCTAATTGTTGGGATGCACAGGGGTTTCATGCATGCATTTCAAAAAATTTTCAATGAAAGATCATTAGATTAAATTGTTTAATCTACAAATGTATACATAAGATCTAATTTTAAAACTCCCACAAATGGATCTATGACATGAATTTATATATATAAAAATTTAAATCTAAAATGACAAGCATGTGAATCAAAGTTAGTATTTAGTGATAGATCTAATCTACCACTTTTAAGATTTCGAACCCAATACCTGAGCGTGGATAGTCAAACTTCATGATCGAGAATGTAGATCTGGAAGACTTCTCTAATTTCTCATAGTTGCATAAGCATCCAACCTCTATGGATGGTCCACACAAAGTCCCTCGGATCGATCAGTCCTCCATGGGAGTGCTAGCTTGCGCAGTCGACTTCTGATGGTAGATCTGACTTGATCTCCTTCTTCGATCACCTCGAATCTTTTCAATGTCAAAGATGGATCAAAGGAGGATGCTGGATGCTGGAGAAAAATTAGATGAAGACTATCTTCTCTTTAATTTTTTTCTCACCTAAAAATCTAGAACAGTTCTAGGTCTCTCACCCAAGAGAAAAATGATCTCCTCTTTTGTTCATACCAACAAAAAAAGAAAACCATCCAAACCTAGTGCCCCAAAGAAGGATTTTGGCCCCTCTTACTCTCTGATATCTCATGGTGAAAATCTCTCTCTTGTTGGTGCAAAAAATTGGGGCCTTTTTATGGTTGTCGCACAAACTAGGTAAGATAGGATAAGAGCTGGAGTTTGTTGCAATTCAAATCATTTTGAATTTTAATTTAACTTTAATATTTTCTCATCCTTATCTAACTTAAAGAAGGACTTAACAAAGAAAATGGGGCATGAAAAAGATTCAGGAAGACTTTCTTTTCTCACACACAATGGGCTCCTTCAAAAACAGCCAACGTGTGGAAGGACATGGATAAGGTTTTAGGTTGAAATTCAAATCATTTTGAATTCAAATCAAAACTAACCAATTTCTATCCTTAATGGGTGACAAAAGATGGGTTATCTTCTAATTTTCTCACACACAAACTAATTTTGTATGGTGAAAAAAGGCATGAGATAATTTGGGTGGCATAAGGGAGAGAGTCCTTTTCATTTGGGACTCTAAGATTTAACCAATTAGATTTCTTTCAAACCCAATCTAATTAAATCCAAATAAAATATGATGAATCTAATTTAATTAAGCTTCTATAATTTTAATTAAATTTGATCAAATCAATAAATTAATTGAGCCATAGATCTGTTTAAATCAGAATCATCTCTTCCTTACCGATTAGGTCATCTCATAACCTAATCAGATCTGACTTGATTGAATCCAATTCAATCAGACTTGATGTAGACTTTAATGCTCAATCAAATTGAGCTAATTAGTAATTTAATCACTAATTAATCCTTTATTAATGATAGAGTCTAAATCTAGTGGGACTCTTCTCTTGAGTTCTCGTCTAGTGGGACTCTCCAATAGAGTCCTAGTCCAGTGGAACTCTTCACCAGAGTCTCCGTTCACTGAGATTCTTCAGATTAGCTATGTGATTAGAGAGAAATTTCTAATGTGTGTGACCCCATAGGTTCAAACCTAAGTCGATAACACAGGAACTAATTTTTGTACCAATCAGAGTAACCATCTAGCAATGATACCCGACATCCGGATAGGCGGAATGTATGCAAAGCAACACTCAAGAAGTTATTTGGAAATAGTTATCGTATAATTCATCCCTTTGACCTTTGATGCTAGGATGACTTAGAGTTTAAATTGTCAACTCTTAATAGTACATCCATTATGTGTCTCAACCTGATAAATCCTGTGACTCTTTATAAGGATTGCCCTGGCCAAGGTCTTACTAAATTGAAACACAAAGCATTCTCTCCAATCTCTTGGAGTAGTCAATCCCTTCTTGACTCACACACTAACTTTATAAGTAGTTGACTGTGCCCAGAAATCTTTTGATCTTGAATTAAAATTTTAGGTAGTCCAACATCAAAGTACAGTGAGTTGCTTGTAAGTCACCATGGTGATCTCAGATCAGAGGGACACTCATACCTATATCCCTTTGGAGTGACTCTTGACTGCAGAGTGCTCTAGAGTTGGTCATGTTCCATGAAATATACTCTTACATTTCATCTGCATGCCAAACCAGCATCTCCACACTCTTTGGTTAAGAGGATAACCAACCTATATGGCATATAACGATCTACACTTGATATGTCTATCGTCCTAGTAATAGCATATCATTTGATCGCGAACTTATTTAAGGACTAAACGATAAATCCTCCTTTATCGATTTAAAATAGTCCTAAGCACTTTTATCATAACACAGAAGTTCGATATGGAAGATGTACAAGCTTATGATAAAAATTATGAAATAAATATTTTATTAATTAATTCATATACAATTACAACAAATAGTACAATCGTCAACAGGCTTGTAGGAACCAGATCTAGGATTTCAGGGTTAGATCTTGAAACTTTTTCAAGATCATACAGTGGAAGACTAAAATAAATCAAAATTATTTTATAAAATCAGAGAATCTCTAGATCTAAGATTCTATTACATGATTATTACATAGCATTAAATCAAAAATTAAAATATATAAATATAGCATGAACTACATGTTGATCATATCAACATGTTTCTATACTACATCTAATGTACGTATTAAACAATAGATCAGATCTATTACCTTGCAAGTTAGATGTTCTAACCTTGCTAATCTGGGCTTGAGGATGATATTACAAGCCGCACATGCGTCCGACCTCTAGGAGTCATCCACACGAGCCCACGAATCTCGATCAGAAGTTCTGCTTCAGAAAATCAGCACAGTATGCTAGTACTGTGCTGATCCTTCTTTGATGGTTGATCTGGTGCCTCCTTCTTCTTGATTTGGACTCTTCCAAAGATGAAAAGTAGGAGGAGGAGTTTCAAATCTGAGATGCTCTCAGAAAACTCAAGATGGAGGGAGGAAAGATATGAAAACAAACAACCCTAGAAGAAGACCCTCTTCTTCTTCTCGTTTCTCTCTCTAGACATCCTATCTTGTGTCTATTATATCTCCACGATCCAAATGTCTTTCTTTATAATTTTTTGATGGCACAAAGGTCTCTCAAATCTCTATCTTTCCCAAAAATTTCATAAAGAAACTCATCTTATATAGAGAGATATGATAGAGTCTTTATCTAGGTCAAATACCTAGTCAAGGCTTATCCAAACATAGCAAGTTAAGGGGCGCCCAACTCTTGAGCACCTCCTCCTTATTTTCATGTATGGAGCACTATCAAAGGGTGCATAATGTGTACCCTAAAATCCACAAAAATTATAAAAAAATTTGGATAGTTTCGGTGCAAAATTGAAAGAGTTTTGGATTTCTAAAACTCTATCTCATAGAATTCGAAATCCAAACTTATTCCTTTTTGATTTGATCCAAACCACCTTCCATGTAAGAAAGAAGAGAGGAGACCTTTTGTGAATGTGGGAGAGACCTGGGAGAGAGATTTTGTCACACAAACTAAGAGGAGATTGGCGTTGAATGAGAGAGAGGGCGTGGGGAAGGCTTATGTGGTGCAAGGTGGAATCCTAGTCTTACTAGGATTCTATCTTATGACTTGTTTTAATTTGGTTTCTCAAACCAAAGCAAACCAAAATTAGATCAATTCAATTAAAATAGGTCTTAACCCAATTAAAAACCTAATTTAATCAGATTAAATTAGATTTAAATTAGATTTAATTTTTTAATCAAATTAGAAATTAGATTGACCCAAGTCCTAGTTGAACTAGGACTAGTTTTTCCTTGCACTTGGCTTATCCAATAAACCAATTGGACTTGATCCAATCAAGCCCAAACCAAATCTAATTAAATTATATTTAATTAGACTTAATCTCAACCCATTGGCTTAATCAAATTAAGCCAATTAGTAATCAAATTGCTAATCGATCCTCCTGCAACACTTGCACTGGGTTAAATGTTTAACCCTAGAACGATTCTTAATCGTTGATCAACCATCCGATCAGATCATAAACTCTAATGTGTGTGATCTCATAGGTCTGAACCTAAGCCGGTAGCATAGAAATAAATTTTTGTACCAATCAAAGTGACCATCTAGCAATGATACCCGACGACCGGATAGGTCGAATGTGTAGAACAACATCCTTAGAACCCATGCGGATATAGTTTTCATATAATTCATCCCCTTGACCAAAATGATCATAGGACATCCCAGAGTTCCACTGTCAACTCTGATCAGGTTGTCCACATTGTATTTCAAAATTTCAAATCCATCTGATGGATTACCCTGGCCAAGGTTTTGCTAAATTGAAATACAGTGACTCATTCTTCTCCAACTCTTGGAGTGGTCAATCCCATCTTGATCACACTCTGACTTCGCAAGTACTTGACTATACCCAGAAGCCTTCCATCCTTGAATTAAAAATTTAGTTAGTCCAGTACCAAAGCACAGTGAGTTGCTTGCAAGTCACTGAGGCGATCTCAAGTCTAAGGGACACTTATACCTATATCCCATCAGAGACATTCTCGATAGTAGAATACTCTGGAGTTGGTCATGTTCAATGATGATGTACCAGTACATCTCACCTGTATGCCATACCAGTGTCTCCATACTCTTTGGTTAAGAGGACAACCAACCCATATGGCCTACAGCGATCTATGCTCGATAGAAGCTGTCATCCTTATTAACAGCCTATCATTTGGTCGTGAACTATTTTAAGGACTAATCAATAAATTCTCTCTTTATCGAATCTAAATAGTCCTAAGGACTTCATCATAACAATGGAGTTCATTAGAAGATGAAAGCTTATGATAAAAATACCAAATATATTTTATTTATTAACAAATCAATTACAATACTTGGTTGCTCAACCGTCAACAGCTTGATGATTGACTTTTTGGGACACATTTCCCAACAACTCCCACTTGTCCAAAAGCCACTCGACACAGTATCTAATACCCATCTTTGACTTGTGGTTGTCGAACTCCTTTATCGCCAGGGCTTTAGTGAAGAGGTCGGCTAGGTTCTCCTTTCCGTCGATCTTCTGAAGGTCGACGTCACCTCGATCCACGATCTCTTGGACCAGATGGAAGCGATGCAAGATGTGCTTCGTCCGCTGATGTGCTTTGGGTTCCTTCGCCTGAGCTATGGCACCAGTGCTGTCGCAGTAGAGCAGGACCGGACCATCGAGGGAGGGTGCTACTCCGAGCTCGTTGATGAATTTTCTCAGCCACACAGCTTTCTTTGCGGCATCCGATGCTGCGATGTACTCCGCTTCACAAATAGAGTCCGCCACAGTATGTTGCTTGGAACTCTTCCAGCAGATGGCTCCACCATTCAGAGTAAAGATATAACTCGATACGCTCCTGCTGTCATCATGGTCAGATTGGAAGCTAGAGTCTGTGAACCCCACAAGTTTCAGATCTAACTCACCATAAACCAACCATTGGTCCTTAGTATTTCTCAAATACTTAAGGATGGCTTTAACCACTTTCCAGTGATTTTCTCTAGGATCAGATTGGTATCTACTCACTACTCCTAGTGAGTATGCCACATCTGGTCTTGTACATGTCATGGCATATATGATAGATCCCACGACTGAAGCATATGGGACTCTACTCATACACTTTCTCTCTTCAGGAGTTGTCGGACAATCCTTCTTAGAGAGAGAAATTTCTTGGCCTATCGGTAGATAGCCCTTCTTGAAATTCTCCATGCTGAACCTCTTCAGCACAGTGTCTATGTACATGGACTGGGATAACCCAAGCATCCTTTTAGATCTATCCCTATAGATCTTCATCCCTAGGATGTAGGATGCTTCACCCAAGTCCTTCATGGAGAACTGTGATGACAACCAAACTTTTATTCCCTGTAGTGCGGGGATGTCATTTTCGATTAAGAGAATGTCATCCACATACAAGATAAGGAATACTACAACTGGACCATTTATCCATTTATAGATGCAGGGCTCTTCTCCATTCTTAATGAAGCCATACGTTTTGATCACCTTATCAAAATGCATGTTCCAACTCCGAGAAGCTTGCTTCAATCCATAAATGGATCTCTGAAGCTTGCACACCTTGGACTCATCTGTGGATGTAAACCCCTCAGGTTGTATCATATACACCTCTTCGGTCAGCTCTCCATTCAGGAAAGCTGTCTTTACATCCATCTGCCAGATCTCATAATCCAGATGGGCAGCTATTGCAAGCATTATCCGATTGGATTTGAGCATTGCCACAGGAGAAAATATCTCGTCATAGTCAATACCATAACGTTGACGATACCCCTTGGCAACCAGATGGGCTTTATAGGTCTCCACCTTTCCGTCTGCGCCCCTCTTCTTTTTAAAGACCCATTTACACCCAATGGGTTTAACCCCTTCAGGTGGGTCAACCAATGTCCATACATCGTTGACCTTCATGGACTCCATTTCGGATTTCATGGCTTCAAGCCGTTTCTCAGAATCAGGTCTTTGCATTGCATCCATATAGGTGATCAGATCTTCATTATTCTCATCAAGTTCGATGGGATCACCGTCCCGGACCAAGAAACCATAGTATCTGTCTGGCTGACACATTACTCTACCGGATCACCTTAGTGGTGCAGGTACATTGGGCTCCGAATCTGATCTTATCATATCTGACTCAGGTTCAGCTAATGGTGTCAGTCCTTCTATCTGTTGAACTTCATCAAGTTCAACCTTAGAGGCAACGGTTCCTTCACCAAGGAACTCCTTTTCTAAAAAGATTGCCTTAAGGCTGACGAACACCTTTTGTTCATCAGCATGGTAGAAAAAATATCCTTTTGTCTCTTTGGGGTACCCTATGAATGACCATTTGTCAGACCTAGGTCCAAGTTTATCTGTGACTAATCGTTTGACATAGGTCGGGCACCCCCAGACCCTAAGGTGTGAAAGTGTTGGCTTACGTCCTGTCCATATCTCATATGAAGTCTTAATTACAGACTTACTTGGAACCCTATTTAACAGATAACAGGTCGATTCGAGTGCATATCCCCAGAAGGATATCGACAAGCGAGCAAAACCCATCATAGATCGGACCATGTCTAACAGAGTCCAATTCCTCCTTTCAGACACACAATTATGCTGTGGTGTTCTTGGAGGAGTCCATTGGGAGAGAATCCTATTTTTTCCTAGATATGTGAGAAACTCACTAGAAAGGTATTCTCCTCCTCGATCAGATCGAAAAGTTTTAATACTCTTCCCAATTTATTTTTCTACTTCACTTCGGAATCGTTTGAACATTTCAAATGAATCCAACTTATGTTTCATCAGATAAACATATCCATATCGGGATAGGTCATCCGTGAAAGTTATGAAGTAGAAATATCCACCTCTAGCACTGGTGCTCATGGGCCCGCATACATCAGTATGTACTAGGCCCAAGAGCTCAGTAGCTCTCTCACCTTTTCCAGTAAAAGGTGACTTGGTCATTTTACTAAGAAGATAGGACTCACAGGTTGGAAGTGATTCATAATCACTGACTTCGAGGATTTCCTCTTGAGTCAACCTGTTTATTCTGTTCTTGTTTATATGACCTAGCCTACAGTACCATAAGTAGATATCTGACACACTTTCTAATCTAGGGTGCTTGCCAGTAGAATAGACTCCATTAATAGGTTGTGATAACATATACACACTATTGTTCAAATGTCCACAAAAAATAGTAACACCATTCTTAATGATATTACAAATTTATTTCTTTATTGAAATTTCATAATCATTTTTGGTCAGAAGGCCTACAGAAATGACATTTAAAAAGAAACTGGGACAGAAATGACAATCATTAAGAACAACGATATGGGATTCAAATACAAATTTCAAGATTCCTAATGCTAGAACTGAAACTGGTCTTCCATCTCCAACATTCAGGAACCTCTCGCCTTGCTCGAATCTCCTACTGACCTGCAACCCCTGCAATGAATTGCAAATATAGTAAGGGCTACCAGTATCCAATACCCAGTCAGTTATATCACAAATAGAGAAATTACAAGGAGTTATCATATAAATACCTTGTCCAGTAACAACTTACTGCTTTCTCTGCCTGTTCGGGTCCCGGGAGGCAATGTACTGGGGATAGTTCCTCTTCCAGTGCCCCCGCTTCTTGCAAAAGAAGCATTCAGCTTGACTCTTATCGGGTTTGATCTTTTTGGTCTGACCCTACACAGATGTCCCAGCCTGAACTTGCACCTTCTTCACTTTTTTCTTCTTGTTCTTCTTCCCTTTCTTAAAGGGTCGAAAACCAGAAGATGATCCTCCCACTAAGTTCACCGACTCCTTATGGAGTTGGTGATCTTTCTCAAAGTTCTGAAGCAACCCCAATAATCCATGGTAGTTTACTTCAGGCTTTGTCATTCTATAATGAGTGAGGAATGGGAGATAAGACTTGGGCAGCGAGTTCAGTATTGCATCTTTTCCAAGCTGCTCATGCAAGGAAAAGCTGAGCTTGCTCAATCATTCCATCAGCTCGATCATGTACAATACATGATCAGTGACAGAGGCACCATCCCGCATTTTGGCATTGAAGATGGCATAACTAGTCTTGTGCCTTTCCACATCATCGGATGTGCCAAAGGCATCCTCCAACACTTGAAGCATGTCCTTTGGCTGAGCCATCTCGAATCTACGACTGAACTCGTCGCTCATAGAAGCCAGCATGATACAGCGCACCGTGGTCTGATCACTGAGCCACTTCTGGTAAGTATCTCTGACTGTTCCACGTGCATTGACAGCTGGCTCCTCAGGTGCAGGATCCATTATCACATATAGGATCCGTTCATGCTCCAGGACTATCTTCAACTTTCGGTACCAGCTACCGAAGATGGATCCCACCAACTTATCATTGTCCAATAATGATCGGAGCGATAGGGAAGTGGCCATATTTGCACAAAGGAGAACCATAACCTAATTAGTAATTGATTCATTAAACCTAAAGATTTGGACTTTAATCAAAAGATTTTTCTCACTATTTTATTCGAATTGGTAGCCTCTACCTCCAATTTGAGAAATTATCCTAATTCCTTAGTGGGTACTAGAATCCACTTAGACTGCACACAAGCCCAACTTTGGTTGGCCAACTCATGTACATCTAAGGGTAGGTTCATAACCAATTATTTCTCTAAACAATTTCTAGTAATTTTAATTTTGCCCCAGAAACCTAATCAGTAGGCTTTGGCCTCCACTGTAAGGATCCGGTTAGGTCCAACCATTAACATGATCATACTTGGTGTATCTAAGCAACGAATGATTAAGCCCAACTTTGGTTGGTTCACCTAACCACCATTAGAGAGACACTTCCAAGTCATCATATGATGAGTGATAATTCCATTAGTCAACAAGCACCAGGCCTTTGGGTCTGCAATGATTAATGAGTTAATGGACTCATTATCAAACACCTTAATGGGAGGCTATGACTCAGTTATCTCCATAACTTTATCATTTTAAGGACCTAATAATTTTAGAGTATTTAAATGATTTAGAGGATGAGGTCAGATGAACCAGCTTATCATGATCCTCCCACTGGCTTCACCAAGTCAGCTTAAGGGAGACCATTAAAAGGGCTGGTCTAGGAGTACCTAAATCAGTCACACTGATTTATCTAGCTGACATGGGTCAGCTCGAATAGTCAAGTAATCCGATCAAAACATAATTTCACCAAGAGGCCAGGTAAGTTTGATCAGTGGGAGGGTCTGCCAAAGCTTGCCTTAGACACCATCAGAAATAGCCAGGTAAGCGGGCTCCCAATTAAAAATCACCGGTCTGGTTTACCTTAGACACCAATTGGTTTAATTAGTTTCGATTAGATCAACCTAACAGTTCATGCTAGACTGCTTAGCCAAGAATCAAGTCCATTTGGTTCTCGTTAAAGACATGGACTTGACCAACTACAACTATTGTAATTGATCTAGCGAATCCTTGACCTAATCTAAGACAATAATTGATTAGATTTAGTTAATTCTCTAATTAAGTCCATCTTCAATCTAACCATAGGTCTAACCCAATTAATGGACCTAATTTCCACTAACCCATTAACCCAATGTGTTATGGTTTGTGTCTTAGGTTCTTCAATTCACAATCCTAGAACCTAATCAAACAACTTCTTAATTAAGTTTTGGGTTGAGGGTTGGGTTCGGCTTTTCAAAAAATAATTTTCATATTTGTAAAATAATTTTACAATATGATTCTATCAACCATATTGCATGTTTGATTCATAATCAAGATACAAGTGAAATAAACATGAAACTACCTTAGATCTAATCTAAACAGGTTCATGTAATTGAAACAGTTTCAACTTTAAATAATTTTTTTGCACAAAAATTATTAACAAAGAGATTTTATTTCAGATTTAAATATCTTTTAAATCTAATAAATCATAAATTTAATCTAGATCATATCTAACAAATTTATTATTAAAGATAGATCTACACAAACTAGGACAACCTTTGCACTGTAAGGGGTAAACCTTACAGCAGGACAACCTTGCAGTTCATGATTGATCTAAAATTTTAATTTTAGATTTAATAATCAGATTATAAATTAAATTTAATCTAAAAAATAATCTAAGCATGTATAAATAATCATGTAATAAAGAACCTGGCTCTGATACCAATTGTAGGAACCAGATCTAGGGTTTCAGGGTTAGATCTTGAAACTTTTTCAAGATCATACAGCGAAAGACTAAAATAAATTAAAATTATTTTATAAAATTAGAGAATTCATAGATCTATGATCTTATTACATGATTATTATATAGTATTAAATCAAAAATTAAAATATATAAATATAGCATGAACTACATGTTGATCATATCAACATATTTCTATACTACATCTAATGTATGTATTAAGCAATAGATCAGATCTATTACCTTGCAAGTTAGACATTCTAACCTCGCTGATCCGGGCTTGAGGATGATGTTGCAAGCCGCACATGCGTCCGGCCTCTTGGAGTCATCCACACGAGCCCACGAATCTCGATCAGAAGTCCTGCTTCAGGAAATCAGCACAGTATGCTAGTACTGCGCTAATCTTTCTTTGATGGTTGATCAGGTGCCTCCTTCTTCTTGATTTAGACTCTTTCAAAGATGGAAAGTAGGATGAGGAGTTTCAAATCTGAGATGCTCTCAGAAAACTCAAGATGGAGGGAGGAAAGATATGAAAACAAACAACCCTAGAAGAAGACCCTCTTCTTCTTCTCGTTTCTCTCTCTAGACATCCTATCTTGTGTCTATTATATCTCCACAACCCAAAGGTTTTTCTTTCTAATTTTTGGATAGCCCAAAGGTCTCTCAAATCTATATCTTTTTCAAAAATTTTATAAAAAAACTCATCTTATATAAAGAGATATGATAGAGTCCTTGTCTAGGTCAAATACCTAGTCAAGGCTTATCCAAACATGGCAAGTTAAGGGGCACCCAACTCTTGAGCACCTCCTCCTTATTTTTGTGCATGGATTACTAGCAAAGAGTGCACAATGTGTACCCTAAAAGCCATGAAAATTCCAAAAAAATTTGGATAGATTCAGTACAAAATTGAAAGAGTTTTGGATTTCTAAAACTCTATCTCATAGAATTTGAAATCCAAACTTATTCCTTTTTGATTTGATCCAAACCACCTTCCATGTAAGAAAGAAGAGAGGAGACCTTTTGTGAATATGGGAGAGACCTGGGAGAGGGCTTTTGTCATACAAAATAAGAGGAGATTGGCATTGAATGAGAGAGAGGGCGTGGGGAAGGCTTATGTGGTGCAAGGTGGAATCCTAGTCTTACTAGGATTCTATCTTATGACTTGTTTTAATTTGGTTTCTCAAACCAAATCAAACCAAAATTAGATCAACCCAATTAAAATAGACCTTAACCCAATTAAAAACCTAATTTAATCAGATTAAATTAGATTTAAATCTGATTTAATTTTCTAATCAAATTAGAAATTAGATTGACCCAAGTCCTAGTTGAACTAGGACTAGTTTTTTCTTGCACTTGGCTTATCCAATAAACCAATTGAACTTGATCCAATCAAGCCTAAACTAAATCTAATTAAATTATATTTAATTAGACTTAATCTCAATTCATTGGCTTAATCAAATTAAGCCAATTAGCAATCGAATTGCTAATCGATCCTCCTGCAACACTTGCACTGGGTTAAATGTCAATCGTATTGATCATTTAACCCTAGAACGATTCTTAATCGTTGATGAACCATCTGATAAGATCATGAACTCTAATGTATGTGACCTCATAGGTCCAAACCTAAGCCAGTAGTACAGAAATAAATTTTTGTACCAATTGAAGTGACCATCTTGCAATGATACCCGACGATCGGACAGGTCTAATGTGTAGAACAACATCCTTAGAACCCATGTGGATATAGTTTTCATATAATTCATCCCCTTGACCAAAATGATCATAGGACACCCCAAAGTTCAACTGTCAACTCTGATCAGGTTGTCCACATTGTATTTCAAAATATCAAATCCATCTGATGGATTACCCTGGCCAAGATTTTGCTAAATTGAAATACAGCGACTCATTCTTCTCCAACTCTTGGAGTGGTCAATCCCATCTCAATCACACTCTGACTTCACAAGTACTTGACTGTGCCCAGAAGCCTTCCATCACTGAATTAGAAATTCAGTTAGTCCAGTACCAAAGCATAGTGAGTTGCTTGCAAGTCACTGAGGCGATCTCAAGTCTAAGGGACACTTATACCTATATCCCATCAGAGACATTCTCGACAGCAGAATACTCTGGAGTTGGTCATGTTCAATGATGATGTACCAGTACATCTCACCTGTATGCCATACTAGTGTCTCCATACTCTTTGGTTAAGAGGACAACCAACCCATATGGCCTACAGCGACCTATGCTCGATAGAAGCTGTCGTCCTTATTAACAGCCTATCATTTGGTCGTGAACTGTTTTAAGGACTAATCGATAAATCCTGTCTTTATCGAATCTAAATAGTCCTAAGGACTTCATCATAACAACGGAGTTCATTAGAAGATAAAAGTTTATGATGAAAATGCTAAATATATTTTATTTATTAACAAATCAATTACAATACTTGGTTGCTCAACCGTCAACAGCTTCACGATTGGCTTTTTGGGACACATTTCCCAACAAGACTAACGATTGGCTTTGAGACATATTTTCCAACAACTCCCACTTGTACTAAAGTCAATTGGTACAGTATCATATACCCATCTTCATTTTGGGATCTTCGAACTACTTTACCATAAGGGCTTTAGTTAGTGGGTCAGCTATATTCTCCTTTCTGTCGACTTCTAAAGATCGATGTCACCTCGATCCACGATCTCTCGGACAAGGTGGTAGCGACGTAGAATATGCTTTATCCGCTGATGTGCCTTTGGCTCCTTTGCCTGAACAATGGCTCCAGTACTATCGTAATAATATAGAACTGGACCATCGATGGAGGGTGCCACTCTAAGCTCGGTGATGAACTTTCTCAGCCACACAGCTTCCTTTACAGCATCGGATGCTGTGATGTATTCCACCTCGCATACTAAATTGGCTTGGTGTGCTGCTTGAAACTTTTCTAGCAGACAGCTCCACCATTTAAGATAAAGATGTATCCCGATACACTTTTGCTATCATCATGATCTGACTGAAAATTAAAATTAGTGTATCCCACGAGTTTCAAGTCAGATTCTCTATGAACGAGCCACTGGTCCTTAGTATTTCTCAAATACTTAAGGATAGTTTTTACAACCTTCCAATGATTTTCACTCGGATCTGATTGGTATTTGCTCACTACTCCTAGTGAGTATACCACATCCGATCTTGTACATGTCATAGCATATATTATAGAACCCACTGTCGAGGTATATAAAATTCTACTCATACACTCTCTCTCTTAAGAGATTGTCGAACAATCCTTCTTCGAGAGAAAAATTTGATGGCCTATCAGAAGATAGCCTTTTCTAGAATTCTCCATGTTGAATCGTTTCAGCATGGTATCTATGTACATTGATTGGGAGAGTCCGAGCAGCCTCTCAGATCTATCCCTATAGATCTTTGTCCCTAGGATGTAAGCTGCTTCTCTCAGATCCTTCATGAAGAATTGTAATTGCAGTCACACTTTTATTCCCTGTAATGCAGGACATCATTCTCGATTAAGAAAATATCGTCCACATACAAAATAAGAAACATAATTACTGAACTATTAACCCACTTATATATATAGGGTTTTTCTCCGTTCTTAACGAAGCCATACATTCTGATCACCTTATCAAAACGTATGTTCCAACTCCGAGATGCTTGCTTCAATCCATAAATGGATCTTTGAAGCTTGCATACCTTGGACTTGTCTATAGATGTGAATCCTTTAGGTTGCATCATATACACTTCTTCATTCAGCTCTCCATTTAGAAAAGTTATCTTCACATCTATTTGTCAGACTTCATAGTCCAGGTATGCTGCTATCGCAAGCATAATCTGAATGGACTTAAGCATTGCCACAGGAGAGAACATCTCATCATAGTCAATACTATAATGTTGACGATATCTCTTGGCAACCAAATGGGCTTTATAGATCTCAACCTTCCCATCTGTGCCCCTTTTCCTTTTGAAGACCCACTTACACCCTATGGGTTTTATCCCTTCAGGTGGATCAACCAATGTCCACACATTGTTGATCTTCATGGACTCAATTTCGGATTTCATGGTTTCAAGCCATTTTTTAGAGTCGGACCTCTGCATTGCATTCATATAGGTGACTGAATCCTTGTTGTTCTCATCGAGCTCAACAGGATCCCCATCTCGGATCAAGAAATCTAGGTATCTGTCCGGCTAATGCAGTACTCTACCAGATCACCCTAAGGATGTTTGTATATTGGACTTCAAGTTTGATCTTATCAAATCCGATTCAGATTCAGTCACTGGTATCAATTCTTCTACCTGTCGAATTTCGTCAAGCTCGACTTTAGAGGCACTTATTTTTTCATTAAGAAATTTCTTTTCCAAAAAGTATGCCTTACTGCTGACAAATATCTTTTGTTTAGCAGGGAGATAAAAGTAATATCCCCTTGTTTCCTTGGGGTACCCTACAAAATTACACTTATCAGACCTAGGTCCGAGCTTGTCGGTTTGCAATCATTTGACATAAGCCGGACACCCCCAGACCTTAAGGTAAGTGAGATTCGGTCTATGCCTTGACCATATCTCATATGGTGTTTTACTAACCGACTTGCTCGAAACATTATTGAGCACAAAACAGACTGTCTCAAGTATATATCTCCAAAAGGAGATCGACAGACTTGCAAACCCATCATGGACCGAACCATGTCCAACAAGGTTTGATTCCTTCTTTCTAAGACACCATTATGCTGTGGTGTCCCTGGAGGAGTCCATTGTGAGAGAATCCCATTCTCTCTAAGATATGTCAGAAATTCACTGAAAAGGTATTCACCCCCTCGGTCAGACTGAAAAGTCTTAATATTTTTTTTAGTTTATTTCTCTACTTCATTATGAAATTGTTTGAATATTTCAAATGATTCGGACTTATGTTTCATCAAGTAAACATATCCATACCTAGATTGATCATCTATAAATATAATGAAATAACAATACCCTCTTTTGGCACTAATATTCATAGGTCCACAAATATCACTATGTATTAGACCTAGAACTTCACTAGCTCATTCACCTTTTTTAGTAAAAGGTGACTTAGTCATCTTTTCAAGAAGACAAGACTCACAGATCGGCAATGATTCACAATCTTTGATATTGAGGATACCCTCTTGTGCTAACCTGTTTATCCTACTTTTGTTAATATGACCGAGCCTGCAATGCTAAAGATAGGCATCTGTGACATTATCTAACTTTGGATATTTATTTGGAGTGTACATTACACTCATAGGCTGTGACAATATGTAGATGCCATTTCTTAATTATCTTCATATTATTATAACATCATTCATAATGATATCACAATAATCATTCTTTATTGATAAACTATAATCATCTTTGGCCAAAAGACCAATAGAGATTATATTCATCAAGAAAGATGAACAATAGTCACAATCACTTAAAATGATACTATTAGACTTGAAAACAAGCTCGACAACTCCTAAAGCCCAGATTGGAACTTGACTTCCATCTTCCATATTTAGGAATCTCTTGTCATTCTCAAAATTTCTACTAACTTGAAGTCCTTGCAACGAATTACATATGTGAACTAAACTTTCGATATCCAATACCCAGATAGTAGTTCACATATAGAGAAATTACAAGGTATTATCATATAACCACCTTGATTAGCAACTAATTGCTCATTTTTCTTTAGCCTATTTGGGTCATAGTCTGCTTGACTCGATTCAATCCTAAACTTTTTAGCTAGATTAGGCTCAAGACCAATATTCAACTTCTGATATTGGCTATCGAAGTTGGGTCCAATAAGCTCATTACTGTTAAACAGTGAGTGAAGCGACAAATTACTAGCCATTTCTGAAAAGAAAAAAAAAATACAGACCTAATTAGTATATGAATTAATCAGGTCTAAAGACATGGACTTTAGTCTAAAGGTTCTTCCACTATTTTATACGAATTGATAGCCTCTACCTCTAATTCAAAGAATTATCTTAATTCTTTAGTGGGTACTAGAATCCACACAGACTGCATGCAGGTTCGAGGATGGCTCGGCCAATCCATATGCATCTATGGGTAGGTTCTCAATAAATTATTTCTCTAAATAATTTTTAGTAATTAATTTTGCCCCAGGTTTTATTTCAATAGGCGATGGGCCTCCATTGAAAGTCCTGTTAGGTCCAACCGTTAACATGAACCTACTCAATGATTCTAACTAATGAATAATCAGGCCCGAGTATGGCTCGACCAATCCAACCATTCATCAGATAGTACAATAAAGTCATCATATGATAAATAATAATTCCATCATTCGAAAAAACACCAGATGGATGGTATCTGCAATGTCAATAAAAAATGATGGACCCATTACCACACACCTTAATGGGAGGCTATGATCTAGTTATCACCATAACTAGCTCATTTTATAGACTTAATAATTTAGAGAATTTGATTAACATAATTTAATAGAATTAAATACATAGACCAATTAACCTCAATCATCCCACTGACTTCATCAAGTCAAATCAGGATGGACTAGAAACAAGTCGGTCCAACTGACAAGTCATCAATCCTCCCTCTGACTTTACCAAGTCATGTCGAAGATAAAGACAAGTCAAACTAGGGTCACCTAAATTAGTTGAATTGATTTCCTAGTAAGCATGGGTCAACCCTAATCATTAAGCGATTTGATCAAAACTTGATTCACCATATTGGCCAGATAAGTGAGATCGGTGGGAGGGATCGCCATTAACTCATCATAGACTCAATCTATACGAGTAGATCTCAATTAATGACCATCGATCAAGACTACCAAACTTATCTTAGACACCAACTGGTTAATCAATTTCAATTAGATCTACTTATGGATTTGGGTTTGACCGTTGAGCTTAAGATCAAAGTCCATTTGGGTCTAATCAAAGATATGGACTCGACCAACTATAACTATTGTATTGGCTTTAGAGAAATCTTGATTTAATTTAATTTTTCTTTTTAGTCTATTTGATCTTTGATTCTAACCCTAAGTCTAACCCAATTAGGAGGATCTGATCAAGCTAACACATAAACCCATCACTCACGTTTTATGCGAATGACATTAGATCTTTAATTCATAATTCTAGATCTAATAGGTTCAACTTAATTCTTAATTAAGTTTGAGGCTGTGGGTAGGGATTCGATATTTGAAAATAATTTTAAATTTTATAAAATATTTGTATAATTAATTTTATGTATAATTATTTAGATCTAAAATTTAAATCGGCTCACCCTTGGATTGAGCCGACTCATCACAATGGGTCGACTAAGTTCTGAGACTTAGTTGACTCATTGATGATGAATTATTAGTCATAATTTTTAACCTGTAACAATGAGTCAGCTCAACAGAAATTAAGCTGAGTAACTAAGGTCCTAAGTCGACCCAAATAATACAGAGTCGACTCAATAGGCGAATAACAATAATTACATTAATTTTAGATCAAAATAATTTTACATAAAATATAATAAAATTAATTATAAATTATTTTAAAAACTATTCTAAATATTTTTATGATTCTAGATTTTATTTGCAAAGATTAGATGCAACTACTTTTCATACAATGTATCATATATACAATCTTAGGATTTTGAGAAAAATAATTTTTTTTTTTACATTCATCTTCATAGGATATAATCATAATGGTACTCTTACACAACATAAGAGAACCCAGTTGAATGGGAAAAAAAAGGGATCTAATCTCTATTGCCTCTTATGATTGGACGGTCTGGTGACAAACTCGATCCGATTACTTCGCTACTCAGATCATCTAATCAAATTAATTTAGATCTAATCTAAATTATTTCAGATCTGATTATTATATTTTGATTAAATTAAAATTAGATAATAATCATCATAAAAATTATATGCTTCAAATTAAAATCAAATTTTATAAAGATCAGTACAAACTAGGACAACCTTTGCATTGTAAGGGGTAAATTTTACAGTAGGACAACCTTATATCAGTTTATGCGATCAGATCTATAACTAATTTTAGATCTATATATTATTGAAAAATATATCTCAAAAGCCAATCGTCAACCTGTTGATGGTTGAGCAACCTTGTATTGTAATTGATTTGTTAATAAATAAAATATATTTTTGGTATTTTCATCACAAGTTTTCATCTTCTAATGAACTCAGTTGTTGTGATGAAGTCTTTAAGACTATTTAGGTTCGATAAAGAGAGAATTTATCGATTAGTCCTTAAAACTATTCATGATCAAACGATAGGCTGTTAATAAGGACGATAGCTTCTATCGAGCATAGGTCACTGTAGGCCGTATGGGTTGGTTGTTCTCTTTACCAAAGAGTATGGAGATACTGGTATGACATACAGATGAGATGTAAAGGTACATCATCATTGAATATAACCAACTCCAAAGCATTCTACTATCGAGAATGTCTCTGATGGAATATAGGTATAAGTGTCCCTTAGACCTGAAATCGCCTCAGTGACTTGCAAGCAACTCATTGTGCTTTGGTACTGGACTAACTGAATTTCTAATTTAGTGACGGAAGGCTTCTGGGCATAGTCAAGTACTTGCAAAGTCAGAGTGTGATCAAGATGGGATTGACCACTCCAAGAGTTGGAGAAGAATGAGTCGCTGTATTTCAATTTAGCAAAATCTTGGCCAAGGTAATCCATCAGATGGATTTGATATTTTGAAATACAATGTGGACAACCTGATCAGAGTTAACAGTTGAACTCTGAGGTGTCCTATGAGCATTTTGGTCAAGGAGATGAATTATATAGAAACTATATCTGCATGGGTTCTAAGGATGCTGTTCTACACATTCGACCTATCCAACCATCAGATATCATTGCTAGATGGTCACTTCGATTGGTATAAAAATTTATTTTTATACTACCAACTTAGGTTCAGACCAATGAGGTCACATACATTAGAGTTCATGATCTGATCGAATGGTTGATCAATGATAGAGAATTGTTCTAGGGTTAAACGATCAATACGATTGACATTTAACCTAGTGCAAGTATTGCAGGAGGATCGATTAGCAATTTAGTTACTAATTGGCTTAATTTGATTAAGTCAATGGGCTGAGATTAAGTCTAATTAAATATAATTTAATTAGATTTAGTTTGAATTTGATTGGATCAAGTCCAATTGATTTATTGGATTAGCCAAGTGCAAGAAAAAACTAGTCTTAATTCAATTAGGACTTGGGTCAACCTAATTTCTAATTTGATTAAAAAATTAAATCAGATTTAAATCTAATTTAATTTGATTAAATTAAATTTTTAATTAGGTTAAGACCTATTTTAATTGGATTGATTTGATTTTGGTTTGATTTGGTTTGAGAAACCAAATTTGAACAAGTCACAGATTGAATCCTAGTAAGACTAGGATTCCACCTTGTGCCACCTTAGCCCCCCACGCCCACTCTCTCTTATTTTGTATGATAAAACCTTTTCTTCCAGGCCTTCATGCACACCCAAATATTTCCACTCTTTCTCTCTTACATGGAATGTGGTTGTGAACCAAGTCAAAGTAGGAATTAGTTTGGATTTCAAATTCTATGAGATAGAATTTTAGGAAACCAAAACTCTTTCCTTATGGCACTGATTTTATCCAAATTTTTTCTAAGATTTTTGTGGCTTTTATGGCACATATTGTGTGCCCTTTGTTTGTAGTCCATGGTAGAAAAAGAGAGAGGGGGCACCCAAGAGTTGGGCACCACTTGTCTTGCCCTATTTGGATTTTCCTTGACTAGGTATTTGACTTAGACAAAGATTCTTCATATCTCCTTATTTAAGATGAATATCTTCTTGAAATTTTTGTAAATTATAGAGCATTAAGAGACCTTTTGGGTGTGTGAAAATCAAGGAGAAAGGGTGTTGGGGAATAGAGATATAATGGACACAAAACTAAGTGTCTGGGTTAGAGCAAAGAGAAGAAGAAGAGAGTCTTCTTCTAGGGTTGCTGTGTTCACCTCTTTTCTTCCTCCATCTGTGAGTTTTCTGAGAGTGTCTCACATCTAAAACTCCTTCTCCTACTTTTCATTTTTGAGAAAATTTAAATCAAGAAGAAGGAGGCATCTAATCGATCATCGAAGAAAAATCAACACAGTACTAGCATACTGTGCTGATTTTCTGGATCAGGACTTCTGATCATGATTTATGGGCTCGTGTGGATGACTCCTAGAGGCCAGACGTATGTGCGGCTCACAGCATCATCCTCAAACCTAGATCAACAAAGTTAGAATATCTAACTTGCAAGGTAATAGATCTGATCTATTATATTTTACATACATTAGATGTAGTATAGAAACATGTTGATATGATCAACATATAGTTCTTGCTCTTTATATTTAGATTTTTGATTTAATATTATATAATAATCATGTAATAAGATCTTAGATCTAGGGATTTTTTAATTTTATAAGATAAATTTTGATTTATTTTAGTCTTCTGCTGCCTGATCTTGAAAAAATTTCAAGATCTAACCTTGAAACCCTAGATCTGGTTCCTTCAATTGGTATTAGAGCCTAGATTGTTTATTACATGATTATTTATACATGCTTAGATTATTTCTTAAATTAGATCTAATTTATAATCTAATTATTAAATCTAAAATTAAAATTTTTAGATCAATCACGAACTGTAGGTTGTCCTGCTTATCCCTTACAGTACAAAGGTTTACCCCTTACAGTACAAAAGTTGTCCTAGTTCGTGTAGATCTATCTTTAATCATAAATTTATTAGATGTGATCTAGATTAAATTTATGATTTATTAAATTTAAAATATATTTAAATTTAAAATAAAATCTCTTTGTTAATAATTTTTGCACAAAGAACCATCATATATTTATCTAAAAAATTTGCATAGTTTAAAGTTGAAATTATTTCTATTACATAAACCTGTTTAGATTAGATCTAAAGTAGTTTCATGTTTATTTCACTTGCATTTTGATTATGAATCAAACATGTAACTTGGTTGGTAAGAACCATGTTGTAAAAATATTTTACAAACATGAAAATTATTTTTGAAAAGCCGAACCCCAACCCTCAGTCCAAAACTTAATTGACAATTAAGAAGTTGTTTGATTAGGTTCTAAGATTGCGAATTGAAGAACTTAAGACACAAACCACAACACATTGGGTTAATGGGTTAGTGGGAATTAGGTCCATTAATTGGGTTAGACCTAAGGTTAGATTAAAGATGAACTTAATTAGAGAATTGACTAAATCTAATCAATTATTGTCTTAGATTAGGTCAAGGATTCTCTAGATCAATTACAATAGTTATAGTTGGTTAAGTCCATATCTTTAACGAGAACCAAATGGACTTAATTCTTGGCTAGGCGATCTAGCACGAACTGTTAGGTTGATCTAATCGAAACTAATTAAACCAGTTGGTTACTAAAGTAAACCAGATCGATGGTTTTTAATTGGCAGCCTGCTTATCTGGTCATTTCTGATGGTGTCTAAGACAAGCTTTAGCAGACCCTCCCATCGATCGAACTTACCTGGCCTCTTGGTAAAATTATATTTTGATCGGATCACTTGACTATTCGAGTTGACCCATGTCAGCTAGGTAAATCAGTGTGACTGATTTAGGTGCTCGTAGACCAGCTCTTTTAATGGTCTCCTTTAAGCTGACTTGGTGAAGCCAGTGGGAGGATCATGATAAGCTGATTCATTTAACCTCCTCCTCTAAATAAATTAAATCCTCTAAAATTTTTAGGTCCTTAAAATAAAATAGTTATGGTGATAACTAGATCATAGCCTCTCATTAAGTGGATGATAATGGGTCCATCAGTTGGATAATCATTGGAGGCCCAAAGGCCTGGTGCTTATTGGCTAATGGAATTGTCATTCATAATATGATTTCTTGACTGTATCTTTTTAAATGGTGGTTAGGTTAGCCAACCAAAGTTGGGCCTAATCATTCATTGGCTAGATGGGCCAAGTATGGTCATGTTAATGGTTGGACCTAACCAGACCTTTTCAATAGAGGCCAAAGTCTACTGATTAGGGACTGGGGCAAAATTAAAATTACTAAAAATTGTTTAGAGAAATACTTGGTTATGAACCTACCCTTAGATGTACATGGGTTGGCCAATCAAAGTTGAACTTGTGTGCAGTCTAAGTGGATTCTAGTACCCACTAAGGAATTAGGGTAATTCCTTGAATTAGAGGTAGAGGCTACCAATTCGAATAAAATAGTGGGAGAAACCTTTTGATTAAAGTCCAAATCTTTAGGTTTAATGAATCAATTACTAATTAGGTTATGATTTTTCTTTGTATAGATATGGCCACTTCCCTATCACTCCGATCATTGTTGGACAATGAAAATTTGGTGGGACTCAACTTTGATAGCTGGTATCGAAAGTTGAAGATAGTTCTAGAGCATGAACGGATCATATATGTGATAACAGATCCTGCACCTGAGGAGCCAGCTGTCAATGCACGTGGAACAGTCAGAGACACTTATCAAAAGTGGCTCAGTGATCGGACCACGGTGTGCTGCATCATGCTGGCTGCCATGAACAATGAGTTCAGTCGCAGATTTGAGATGGCTCAGCCAAAGGACATCCTTCAAGTGTTGAAGGATGCCTTTTGCACACCCGATGATGTGGAGAGGTACAAGACTAGTGGTGCCATCTTCAACACCAAAATGCAGGATGGTGCCTCTATCACTGATCATGTATTATATATGATCGAGCTGATGGAGCATTTGAGCAAGCTCAGCTTTCCCTTGCATGAGCAGCTTGGGAAAGATGCAATACTGAACTCGCTGCCCAAGTCTTATCTCCCATTCCTCACCCATTATAGAATGATAAAGCCTGAAGTAAACTACCACAAGTTACTGGGGTTGCTTCAGAACTTTGAGAAGGATCACCAACTCCACAAGGAGTCAGTGAACTTAGTGGGAGGTTCATTTTCTGGTTCTCGACCCTTTAAGAAAGGAAAGAAGAACAAGAAGAAGAAAGTGAAGAAGGTGCAAGTTCATGCTGGGACATCAGTGTAAGGCCAGACCAGAAAGATCAAGCTCGATAAGAGTCAAGCTGAATGCTTCTTTTGCAAGAAACGGGGGCACTGGAAGAGGAACTATCCTCAGTACATTGCCTTTCTGGATCCGAACAGGCAGAGAAAGAAGCAAGCTGTTGCTGGGCAAGGTATTTATATGATAACTCCTTGCAATTTTTCTATTTGTGATATAACTGACTGGGTATTGGATACTGGTAGCCCTTACCATATTTGCAATTCATTGCAGGGGTTGCAGGTCAGTAGGAGATTCGAGCAAGGCGAGAGGTTTCTGAACATTGGAGATGGAAGACCAGTTCCAGTTCTAGCATTAGGAATCTTGAAACTTGTATTTGAGTTCCATACCATTGTTCTTAATGATTGTCATTTCTGTCCTAGTTTCTTTTTAAATATTGTTTTTGTAGGCCTTCTGGCCAAAAATGATTATGAAATTTCAATAAAGAAACAAGTTTGTAATATCATTATGAATGGTGTTACTATTTTTTGTGGACATTTAAATAATGGTGTGTATATGTTATCACAACCTGTTAATGAAGTCTATTCTACTGGCAAGCATCCTAGATTAGATAGTGTATCAGATATCTACTTATGACACTGTAGGCTAGATCATATAAACAAGAACAGGATAAACAGGTTGACTCAAGAGAGAATCCTCGAAGTTAGTGATTGTGAATCACTTCCAACCTATGAGTCATGTCTTCTTGATAAAATGGCCAAGTCACCTTTTACTGAAAAAGGTGAGAGAGCTACTGAGCTCTTGGGACTAGTACATACTGATGTATGTGGGCCCATGAGCATAAGTGCTAGAGGTGGATATTTCTACTTCATCAACTTCATGGATGATCTATCCAGATATGGATATATCTATCTGATGAAACATAAGTCGGATTCATTTGAAATGTTCAAATGATTCTGAAGTGAAGTAGAAAAACAAACTGGAAAGAGTATTAAAACTCTTCGATCTGACCAAGGAGGAGAATACCTTTCTGGTGAGTTTCTCACATATCTAGGAGAGAATGAGATTCTCTCCCAATGGACTCCTCCAAAAACCCACAACATAATGGTGTGTCTGAAAGGAGAAATCAGACTCTGTTAGACATGATCCGGTCCATGATGGATTTTGCCAGCTTGCCGATATCCTTCTGGAGATATGCACTCGAATCAGCCTGTTATCTGTTAAATAGGGTTCCAAGTAAGTCTGTAATTAAGACTCCATATGAGATATGGACAGGGTGTAAGCCAGCACTTTCACACCTTAGGGTCTAGGGGTGCCTGGCCTATGTCAAACGGTTAATTACAAATAAACTTGGACCTAGGTTTGACAAATGCACATTCATAGGGTACCCCAAAGAGATCAAAGGATATTTTTTTTACCATGCTAATGAACAAAAGGTGTTCGTCAGCCTTAAGGCAACCTTTTTAGAAAAGAAGTTCCTTGGTGAAGGAACCGTTGCCTCTAAGGTTGAACTTGATGAAGTTCAACAGGTAGAAAGACCGACACTAATAGCTGAACCTGAGTCGAATTTGATTAGATCAGATCTGGAGCCCAATGTACCTGCATTATTAAGACGATCCGATAGAGTATTGCGTTAGCCGGATAGATACTATGGTTTCTTGATCCAGGATGGTGATCCCATCGAACTCGATGAGAATGATGAGGATCCGATCACCTATATGGATGCAATGCAGAGATCTGATTTCAAGAAATGGCTTGAAATCATGAAATCTGAAATGGAGTCTGTTGGTGCAAAAATCCGCCTACGTCGGAGAAGCTAAAGTCGAGGGAGCCGCGGTCGCCATCGGGACCTGCAAAAGAAGTCTAAATCGGAGGTGCGGTTGCTCCGGCAAGATCCTCCGATGCTCAAGTCAGTTCTCTGCCTCAACAAGAATGGAGTGCTCGAACAAAAATTTTAGCAGAGTTTTGGGATAGAAACTAGAGCTTAGAGAATAATGTATCTGGGGTCCCCCTTTTATAGATGGAGGGGGCAACAGACTGATAGTGATGTTTGTAACCGTCTGGCAGTGGGCTGCCCAGGGTTTGAAGGAGTTTGTTGCGAAGAGTAGTGGAGTGGAGTCGTGGCTATCACCGGGACATGCCACGTGGAGTCTGTTGCGGGGAGTGGAGCGGCGTCCGTTGTCGCGACTTGCCAGAGGATGGAGGAATCACGCGGTATCCGTCGCAAGAAGTGGAGCAGGATCGTGGCCATTATTATGGTCTGCCAGGGAGTGATGGAGCCGTGCGGAATCCATCGCAGAAAGTGGAGCAGAGTCGTGGCCGTTACTGCGGCCCGCCAGGGAGTGATGGAGCCGCACGAAATCTGTCACAGGAAGTGGAGCAGAGTCGTGGCCGTTACTGCGGCCCGTCAAGGTCCAGGCCTGTCAGCCGAAGTTCAGTTGGAGTCCGATCTCTGTAGAAGCCCGGATGGGGATCATTTATCGAAGAGTCTCAGCCACGGCCGCTCATGGTAGGAACTTGAAGTAGATCGTTTGCAGCGGTAACTCAGAGTGGGTCGCTTGCAACAGGAGCTCGGAGTCTGACTCCCGTAGGAGTCCGAATGAAGTCTTCCTGCAGTCGAAGTCGGGGATGAAGTCCGGCTCCCGTAGGAGTCCGGGCGAAGTCTACCTGTAATTGGATTTGGGGGCGAAGTCCGGCTCCCGTAGGAATCTGGATGAAGTCTACCTGTAATTGAAGTTGTGGGCGGAGTCTGGCTCCCGTAGGAGTCTGGACGAAGTCTGCCTGCAGCCAGAGTCGTGGGTGAAGTCCGGCTCCCGTAGGACTCCGGACGAAGTCTGCCTGCAGTCAGAGTCGTGGGCGGAGTCCGGCTCCCGTAGTAGTCCGGACGAAGTCTGCCTGCAGCCGGAGTCTTGGGCGGAGTCCGACTCCCGTAGAAGTCTGGATGAAGTCTACCTGTAATTGAAGTTGTGGGTGGAGTCCGGCTCCCGTAGGAGTCCGGACGAAGTCTGCTTGCAGCCAAAGTCATGGGTGGAGTCCGGCTCCCGTAGGAGTCCGGACGAAGTCTATCTGCAATTGGAGTTGTGGGCGGAGTCCGGCTCCCGTAGGAGTCCAGACGAAGTCTACCTGCAATTGGAGTTGTGGGCGGAGTCCGGCTCCCGTAGGAGTCCGGACGAAGTCTTCCTGCAGCCGGAGTATTGGGCAGAGTCCGGCTCCCGTAGGAGTCCGGACGAAGTCTACCTGTAATGGGAGTTGTGGGCGGAGTCCGGCTCCCATAGGAGTCCGGACGAAGTCTACCTGCAATTGGAGTTATGGGTGGAGTCCAGCTCTTGTAGGAGTCCGGACGAAGTCTGCCTACAGCTAGAGTCGGGGACGAGGTCCGACTCCCGTAGGAGTCTGGGCGAAGTGTAGAGAATGGTCGATCATCGTGAAAATTTGGGTGGAGTCCGTCCATCGTGAAGAATCTGGTCGATGCTGGTGGGGGCTTATCCGTCAGCAAAACTTGGGAGTGTTGCGGAGGCTAGACTGCCTGGGAGGTTTGAAGAGACGTCGTCGGAGGTCGGAAGTCGGTTGGATCTCTGGAGGGTCACTCCTGTCACGAACTTCGGCTGGGGGAGTATTTTATACCCAACACCAGTCCCCCTACTTTCGAGTTTGAATTTTGAATGAAGGAAGTACAGAGAAATTTTTGCAGTCGAAGTTTTCCCCTTGAATCCTGTGCATGATCGCCCCCAGATATTTTGGCATTAAATGCGTGCGTGCTGGAGTCTTTTCGAATCGGGGCGATTCGAATGGACCTTTTGGAATTTTTGCTGGTACGTTGGCCCAGGTATGGCGTAGTAATGGCTTTGTCAGCTGTCAGCCACTTTTAGCCACCTGCCATGGCGAGTGGGACACGTGGCGAGCGTGGGTCAGCCTGGGGAGATCCGCGATCATTATAGCGTCGGATCCCATGGTCTATTTAAACCTACCTTTTCGCCTTTAGAGGCTTCATTCCGCCTGAGAGTTCTGTTGGTGTCTGCCTTCTTCCTGAGAGCTCTGACCCTCTTTGGCATCCACCTTGGCCCCAAGCATTCTTCGAGTCATCCCTGTCCTCGCCCCTTTGCATCCTTCGGAGCGATCTAGGTTAGTCCCGAAACTTTCGTTTCTTTTTTGCCATTTAGGTGCCCTTTCTTCCCCATTTTTCTTCTGGTTTGGTCCCCCACAAACTTTTCGCCCCTTGTCCTGCCTGATTTTTTCGAGATCTTTAGGGTCTTCGTTTGAAATGTCTTCCGACACCTCCGCCTCTAGTGGTTCCCGGAGTTCATCCGTGTCAGCCCCCCAGGACCCCCACACTGCAGACGAACCCACATCTGGGGCTGGGCCGCGCCCGATTTTTGCATCGGGTGCCATTCCCTGTTCTCTGACTCTGGATGAACTCCTACTGATAAGGGTTCAGTATGGAGTTCCTTCGGAGTACGATCTGGAGCTCTCCGATCCCGCCGACCGGGCTAGCACCCCCCCGCCTGGCCGCTTCTGCCTGTATCAAGAGGCCTTCCGTGCCAGACTTCGGCTTCCGCTTCTGCCTTTCGTTGTCGCCCTCTTCCGTTTCTTAGATATTTCTTTAGTTTCAGTAGCACCGAATTCCTTTAGGTTTTTGATAGGGTTCCTCTCCCTTTGCCATGTAGTCGAAGTTCAGCCATCTCTTTCTTTGTTTAGGCACTTCTACACCTTCAAGCATCACCCCTCGGCAAAGGACTGGTGGTATTTTTCCCCCCAGTTTGGCAAGAAGGGGTTGCTGAAAGATGCTCCCTCTTCAATCCATAACTGGAAGGGGAAGTACCTCTTCGTCCATTGCCCGACCTTGAGGCTGGGATTGCCCCCTTAGGGCTCCCTAAGGGACTCTGTCCACTGGGCTCCTAGCTTGGGGGAGGACAACCTTCAGGCCGTCCGGAGGCTTCTTGGTTATTCGGCTCCTTCCCTTCCCAACCTTCTGAAGGAGCAGTTTTTGTTCAACATCGGCCTGAGTCCCCTGGATCCTGCGAGTATCCCATCTTTCCTTTCCTCTTTCTTTCTCTTTTTTTTTTTTTTTACGTGCCACTTCTTCCTTTTTTACCCCATCACTAATTTTTCTTCTTTTTTCTCTCTTCTCTTTTTTTTTTAGGGATGGACGTCGAAGCAGCACGGATGCTCGCCAGGGGTCTCAAGGCCCACAAAAGAAAAGGCGCTGCGGCCTCTGGATTGGCGAAGAAGGCCAGAACAGAGGAGACGAGCTCGGCCACGCCTGCCCAGGCGGCCTTCACAGTCGAAGTTCCTTCGGATGCTGAACCTCTAGCTCCCCGGGCCTCTTCCAGGAGTCCCCCCACCGAGGTTCCCGATTTGGGGGTCCGTTCCACGGAGGTGCCCGAGGTCGAGAGGGGGAGGAGAAGAAAGTCGGTGGCCCGCAGGGCGAGTAGCCGTTGGGCCACCATCGAAGAGTCCCACGGTTCCGAAGAAGAGCTGGGGGAGAATTCCTTCAATGATAGGGACTTGATAAAGTGGCTGATTGATGGCTGCATCCTACCCGAGGTCGTCCAGAGGATTGATCGCGTCGATCCCGAACAGCGGGTTTGGGACTCCCTAGGATCCTTTCTCGAGGTAAATAGGTTCACCTCCTTCCTTCCTTTCACACCTTTGTTTAATTAATTCTCCAACTCTTATTCTGACCTCCTGGCCACCCTTGCAGATCGGGCACCAGCTCCTCGCCAACATCGAGGTGATGAACTGGGCAAGGAGGGATGCCATCCAGGCGGAGGAGCATCGTCGGATCGAAGTCACCCGCCTCCAAGAAAAGGTTGCTGAGGTAGCCAACCTCCAAGAGGCCCTGGAGAAAGAAAAGCAGGCCCTGGAGCAAGAGAAGCAGACCTCGGAGGAGACGGCGAGGAAGGCGGAGGCCGAGGTCGCCAATTTGGCGGAGCAGATCCCGATCCTGGTCTCGGAGGCCAGGGTTCTGGCGGTGGAGGAGTTCAAGGCCTCTGCGGAGATGAGGGACCTGAACATCAAGTTCGGCCAAGAGGCCTTCATTAAATCCAGGAGATGGTGGTTCAGAGATTTTTTGAGCTCGACCTCAGCTTCTTGGGCGAGGCGTCTGAAGATGAAGCCAGTCCCTCTCCCAATGCTACCGCCACCGCAGCTCCTCTTCAGGGGACACCGAGCTCCCCAGCCCCTACTTCAGAGGTCTGAGACCTCTGACTTTATATTTTTCTTTTATTGTAATTTTTCTTTTCCCTCTTGTCTTTAAGAAATATTCAATCAATAAAATCGGGTTTCTTCTTTTGGAGGGCTTCTCCACTCTGCTCCCCCTCTCTTTTTTTTTTTTTGCAATGGGATGCGCCTTGATGCTTTTGCCTCCCGATGCAGTGTCCTGCTGAAGCACTTCCCCTGCCACAGGAAATTTTGGTGAAGTCCATGATCCAACATCTGAAGAAGGAAGTTCATCATTTGATAAAGAGGTTGAAGAAGATGGATGGCGAACTTCGCAGATTGAGGGAGAGCCACTCTGAAGCCACCGCGGAGGCCACCCGCTTTCGAAACCTCCACGTGAAGGGGATCATGGAGTACAGCCAGAGGAAAGCGGACTTTGAGAAGGAGCTCAAGGAACACAAAAAACACACCAGCGATCGATCCTGGGCTCAAGCTGCCAAGATCAGTTCTCTCAGAGTGGAGCTATCGGCTGCACGGGAGAGGATTAGCCAGCTGGAAGGAAGCTCATCTCGACTTCCTACTCGGGCTGACAGTGATCGGGAATGGTCGAAGAAGGTCTCCGACCTTCAGCAGCAGCTCCGGGATGCCGAGGCGAGCTATGATGCGTACCGGGCCGGCTGGTGCAGGCAGGTGGACGAATACAGGGGGAAGCTCAGGATGGCGACCGATGAGGTTGCCCGCCTTCAGAGGCAGCTAGCTGGAGGGGCTCAACTTGCTCCCACTCTGGATTCCAGCGAACTCCAATCCCTGAGAAGAACCGTAGAAGTGCTATCTATCACCCTTGGGGAGGGGAAGGCCGAGCTGCAGCAATTGAAGATCCAGCTGGTATGCAAACAGCAGGCCGTCAAGGACGCAGAGGCAGAATCTGAGGTCCTGAGAAAAAGGCATCGAGAGGCGGAGAACGAGAGCCAGCGACTTCACCGAAGATACATGGAGATACTAATGGGAGAGAGAGAATTGGAACCAGAAGTCGAAGGTTTAAGGTGCTCCCTGACGAGGGTCGAAGCTGAAAGTTCGAGGTCAGAGGAAGCCGGGCCCCCTTAGGGCTCTTTTTGTCCTTTGTTCTTCTAAGTGTCTTCTTTTGTCGCTTGTCTATTTGTCATCACCGTTGTCGCTGTCGTTGTTGTTTTTGTTGTTTTTTCTTCTTCGGGCTTCCAGGCTCTGTAATGCATGTTTTGTTAATGAAATGAAAAGGTCTTTGCTATCTTACCTGTATGTCGTGTTGAACTGTCGTGTGCCAGACTTCTTTCATTTTTGTCCCGCATGATGTCGATGTTGTTCGAGGATTCCTTGTTCATCTGTGTATTAGGTCATCATTGCCGAGTTTCTAGTTCGGTGTCGACGCCACTTGGAGGTTCCTGGTTATCGCTGTGTCGGTTTGCCTTTCGTTTGCGACCGTAGATCTTACTTTCTCTTCCTCCCTCTTCATAGAGACGAGGTCCTTTGTGCTTTTAATGTAGTTCGACCTCCATTTTTCATTGGGGTAAGGGGTCGCAGTGGCGTAGAGGGGTCATCGCGAAAGTTTTCTTTTTCTTACCGGGTCTCGAACGATCGGACCTTAGTCGACATCGCGATGAGGTTCTTCCCTTATTTCTGATGTGGTCGGTTTCAGCTCAGGTTAGGATGAGGTTCTCCTTCTGTTCCTAACGGGGTTGTGGGGGCATATATGGAAGCTGTATGGCCTCTCCTCTCACCCAGTTTGAGTGTAATCGGGCCTTCGACTTTGCTCATGTTAGGGCGAGGTTCTCCTCCTGTCCCTAACATGGCTGTGGGGGCACATGTGATCGTTGCAGGGCCTCTCCCCCCATCCGATCTAAGGAGAACCGGGCCTTCGGCTTTGCTCATGTTAGGGCGAGGTTCTCCTCCTGTCCCTAACACGACTGTGGGGGTGCATGTGGGTGCTATTTGGCCTCTCCCCCCATTCGATCTAAGTGAAACCAGGCCTTCGACTTTGCTCATGTTAGGGCGAGGTTCTCCTCCTGTCCCTAACATGGCGTGGGGGCACATGTGGGCATTGCAGGGCCTCTCCCCCCATCCGATCTAAGGAGAACCGGGCCTTCGACTTTGCTCATGTTAGGGCGAGGTTCTCCTCCTGTCCATAACACGGCTGTGGGGGTGCATTTGGGCGTTGCAGGGCCTCTCCCCCCATCCGGTCTAAGGAGAACCGGGCCTTCGACTTTGCTCATGTTAGGGCGAGGTTCTCCTCCTGTCCCTAACACGACTGTGGGGGTGCATGTGGGCGCTATTTGGCCTCTCCCCCCATCCGGTCTAAGGGTAACCGGGCCTTCGACTTTGCCCACATTAGGGTTTATTTTTGTTGCCCGAAGGGATCGTCCCCTGTCGTTACAAGTCCGTGCCAAAAGGAAAAATATGTGTAGATCTGAAAGGAATCTTGATTTAAAATAGAGTCGTTCATTATACATTTACAAGTTTTCAAATCCTAGTGCTGTGGAAGGTCTGCTCCCTGTCGAGGTCCTCCAGAGATGGAGTTGATGATCCCGATTGGAGGCCGATCTCTAGGCTGCTCTTTCCTCCTTGGCAGCTCAGGCTGCGGCAGGGCCCTTGGCCGATCTTCTCTACCCTCAAACCGACGTCGAATGAATCTGTCGAGCCAACCTTATCGAATGAGCTCCTCGATCTCATCTCAGAGCTGAATGCATTTCTCCATGTCGTGGCCGTGGTCATGATGGTAGAGGCAGAACTTGTTCGGATTGTACTTCCCGGGGTGCGTGCGCATCCTCTCTGGCCTAGGAAGCTGCTCTCTGACCTCCATCAGCACCTAGATTTTTGATGCATTGAGGGGGGCATAGTTGCAGAATCTTCATGGGGGAGAACCTCGCTGAGCCCGACAATTCGAGCTTCCCTGCCTGCATACCCGAGGAGGAGTCTGGACATGCTTGTACCTGAGAGGAGTTCGAGAACATGGCCGAGCTTCTCTCGGTCCTTTTTTGACTGCGGGCTTACTCGAGTCTCCCGCCTGCCGCTCTCTCGCAGTCTCCTCATCCTTCATTTTAAAGGCTTCTTTCGCTCGGGCGTACCCTTCGGCCCGAGCCAACAAGTCAGCAAAATCTCTGGGGTACTTCTTCTCCAGGGAGAACAAAAGGTCGTTCTTCTGAAGGCCGCCCTTCAGAGCAGCCATCGCTACCGACTGGTCCAAGTTCCGAACCTCCAACGTGGCGACATTGAAACGGTTGATGTAGGCCCGAATGGACTCCCCCTCCCTCTGCTTGATGTTGATGAGGGACTTCGAGCCCTTCTGGGGACGCCGGCTGCTGACAAAATGGGCCACAAATTGGTGGCTCATCTGATCAAAGGAAAAGATGGTACCCGACTTCAGCACCGAGTACTAGTTTCTTGCCGCTTCCTTCAAAGTGGATGGGAAGGCTCGGCATAGATTGGCGTCAGGCATGCCATGAAGTAGCATCATTGTCCGGAAGGCCTCCAGGTGGTCAATCGGATCCGAAGTCCCGTCGTAGCTTTCGAATTAAGGGAGTTTGAAGTTCGACAGGATCAGTTCCTGCATGATCATTTGAGAAAAGGGAGGGTCAGTACAAATATCCTCACCATAAGTGGGGGGAGCATGGCGGAGCTCTTCGATCTGCCTATTCATCTCCTGGAGCCTCCGATCCAGAAAATCCTCTCGACTGTGGGTCTTGAGGGTCTTCTGACAGAATGGAGGTAGAGATCTACCAGGGGTGGAATCGTGGTCTGATTGAGGGCTCTCCACCCTTGGATTCATCTTTCCAGGAAAGACGGGGCGACTGGCCCAAGTGGCCTATCCCACTGTCGGATTTTGGGGTTCCGGTGATGCTCTTTCCAGTCGCACTGATGCCTGCGGCTGTTGTTGCTGTTGCATGGCCTACACAGCTTCAGTGAGGCCTCTGACCTGCTGCACCAGTAGGTCAAATTGCTCCATGCCAACCGCCATTGTCGGAGGAGGAGGAGGAGGCTGGGAAACTGGAGGTGAGGCCGGAGCCTGAGATCTAGCCGCGGAGGCTGTGGATCATCGCGTGGATGCTTTGCGGGGAGGCATCGGGCAAAGACCTAGTGGGGGAAGGAGCAGTAGATGTCGGAAAAGATGACTGGAGGCGGTCCCGTTGAGCGCTCCTTTAAGAACAAGGGTACTGTGAAGACACACCCCCTTCCTCTAGCGCTAATCCTGTTGGTGCAAAAATTCGTCTGCATCGGAGAAGTTGGAGTCGAGGGAGCCGCAGTCGCCATCGGGACCTGCAAAAGAAGTCTAAATCGGAGGTGGGGTTGCTCCGGCAAGACCCTCCGACGCTCAAGTCAGTTCTCTGCCTCAACAAGAATGGAGTGCTCGAACGAAAATTTTAGCAGAGTTTTGGGATAGAAACTAGAGCTTAGAGAATAACGTATCTGGGGTCCCCCTTTTATAGGTGGAGGGGGCAACAGACTGATAGTGATGTTTGTAATCGTCTGGCAGTGGGCTGCCCAGGGTCTGGAGGAGTTTGTTGCGAAGAGTAGTGGAGTGGAGTCGTGGCTATCACCGGGACATGCCACGTGGAGTCTGTTGCGGGGAGTGGAGTGACGTCCGTTGTCGCGACTTGCCAGAGGATGGAGGAATCGCGCGATATCCATCGCAGGAAGTGAAGCAGAATCGTGGCCATTATTATGGTCTGCCAGGGAGTGATGGAGCCGCACAGAATCCATCGCAGGAAGTGGAGCAGAGTCGTGGCCGTTACTACGGCCCGCCAGGGAGTGATGGAGCCGCACGAAATCCGTCGCAGGAAGTGGAGCAGAGTCGTGGCCGTTACTGCAGCCCGTCAGGGTCCAGGCCTGTCGGTCGAAGTTCGGTTGGAGTCCGATCTTCGTAGAAGCCCGGACAGGGATCATTTGTTGAGGAGTCTCGGCCACGGCCGCTCGTGGTAGGAACTTGAAGTAGATCGTTTGCAACGGTAACTCAGAGTGGGTCGCTTGCAACAGGAGCTCGGAGTCCGACTCCCGTAGGAGTCCGGACAAAGTCTTCCTGCAGTCGAAGTTGGGGATGAAGTCCGACTCCTGTAGGAGTCCGGGCGAAGTCTACCTGCAATTGGAGTTGGGGGTGAAGTCCGGCTCCCGTAGGAATCCGGATGAAGTCTACCTGTAATTGAAGTCATGGGCGGAGTCCGGCTCCCGTAGGAGTCCGGACGAAGTCTGCCTGCAGCCGAAGTCGTGGGCGGAGTTTGGCTCCTGTAGGAGTCCGGACGAAGTCTACCTGTAATTGAAGTCGTGGGCAGAGTCTGGCTCCTGTAGGAGTCCGGACGAAGTCTGCCTGCAGTCGGAGTCATGGGCGGAGTTCGGCTCCCGTTGGAGTCCAGACGAAGTCTACCTACAATTGGAGTTGTGGGCGGAGTCCGGCTCCCATAGGAGTCCGGACGAAGTCTACCTGCAATTGGAGTTGTGGGCGGAGTCCGGCTCTCGTAGGAGTCCAGACGAAGTCTGCCTGCAGTCAGAGTCGTGGGTGGAGTCTGGCTCCCGTAGGAGTCCGGACGAAGTCTACCTGCAATTGGAGTTGTGGGCGGAGTCCGGCTCCCGTAGGAGTCCGGACGAAGTCTGCCTGCAGCCAGAGTCGGGGATGAGGTCCGGCTCCCGTAGGAGTCCGAACGAAGTCTAGAGGTTGGTCGATCATCGTGGAAATTTGGGTGGAGTCCGTCCGTCGCGAAGAATCCGATCGACGCTGGTGGGGACTTATCCGTCAGCAAAACTTGGGAGTGTTGCGGAGGCTCGACCGCTTGGGAGGTTTGAAGAGACGTCGTCAGAGGTCGGAAGTCGGTTGGATCCCTGGAGGGTCACTCCTGTCACGAACTTCGGCTGGGGGGGTATTTTATACCCAACATAGTCCATAAAGGTCAACGATGTATGGACATTGGTTGACCCACCTGAAGAGGTTAAACCCATTGGGTGTAAATCGATCTTCAAAAGGAAGAGGGGTGCAGATGAAAAGGTGGAGACTTATAAAGCCCATCTAGTTGCCAAGGGGTATCGTCAATATTATGGTATTGACTATAACGAGACGTTCTCTCCTGTGGCAATGCTAAAATCCATTCGGATAATGCTTGCAATAGCTACCCATCTGGATTATGAGATCTGACAGATGGATGTAAAGACAGCTTTCCTGAATGGAGAGCTGACCGAAGAGGTGTATATGATACATCCTGAGGGGTTTACATCTACAAATGAGTCCAAGATGTGCAAGCTTCAGAGATCCATTTATGGATTGAAGCAAGCTTCTCAAAGTTGGAACATGCATTTTGATAAGGTGATCAAAACGTATGGCTTCGTTAAGAATGGAGAAGAGCCCTGTGTCTATAAATGGGCAAATGGTCCAGTTGTGATATTTCTTATCTTGTACATAGATGACATTCTCTTAATCAGGAATGACATCCCCGCACTACAGAGAATAAAAGTTTGGTTGTCATCGCAGTTCTCCATGAAGGACATGGGTGAAGCATCCTACATCCTAGAGATGAAGATTTATATGGATAGATCTAAAAGGATGCTTGGGTTATCTCAGTCCACATACATAGACACTGTGCTGAAGAGGTTCAGCATGGAGAATTTCAAGAAGGGCTATCTACCGATAGGTCATGAAATTTCTCTCTTTAAGAAGGATTGTCCGATAACACCTGAAGAGAGAGAGCATATGAGTAGAGTCCCATATGCTTCGATCGTGGGATCTATCATGTACGCCATGACATGTACAAGGCCAGATATGGCATACTCACTAGGAGTAGTGAGTAGATACCAATTTGATCTTGGAGAAAACCACTGGAAAGTGGTTAAAGCCATCCTTAAGTATTTGAAAAATACTAAGGACCAATGGTTAGTTTATGACGAGTCAGATCTGAAACTTGTGGGGTTCACAGACTCTAGCTTTTAATCTGACCATGATGACAGTAGAAGCATGTCGGATTATATCTTTATTCTGAATGGTGGAGCTATCTGCTGAAAGAGTTTCAAGCAGCATACTGTGGCAGACTCTGTTTGTGAGTCAGAGTACATCGCAGCATCAGATGCTGCGAAGGAAGCTATGTGACTGAGAAAATTTATCACCGAGCTCAGAGTAGCACCCTCCCTCGATGGTCCGATTCTGCTCTACTACAACAGCACTGGTGCCATAGCTCAGGTGAAGGAATCCAAAGCACACCAGCGGATGAAGCATATTTTACACCACTTCCATCTGGTCTTGAAGATCGTGGATCGAGGTGATGTCGACCTTCAGAAGATCGACGGAAAGAAGAACCTGACCGACCCCTTCACTAAAGCCCTGACAATAAAGGAGTTCGACAACCACAAGTCAAAGATGGGTATTAGATACTGTGCCAAGTGACTTTAGGACAAGTGGGAGTTGTTGGGAAATATGTCCCAAAAGTCAATCATCAACCTGTTGACGGTTGAGCAATCTTGTATTATAATTGATTTGTTAATAAATGAAATATATTTTTGATATTTTCATTGCAAGTTTTCATCTTCTAATGAACTTCATTGTTGTGATGAAGTTCTTAGGACTATTTAGGTTCGATAAAGAGAGGATTTATTGATTAGTCCTTAAAACTATTTACGATCAAATGATAGGCTGTTAATAAGGACGACAGCTTCTATCGAGCATAGGTCATTGTAGGCCATATGGGTTGGTTGTCCTCTTTACTAAGGAGTGTGAAAACACTGGTATGGCATACAGGTGAGATGTAAGAGTACATCATCATTAAATATCACCAACTCCAGAGCATTCTGCTATCGAGAATGTCTCTGATGGGATATAGGTATAAGTGTCCCTTAGATCTGAGATCGCCTCAGTGACTTGCAAGCAACTTACTGTGCTTTGGTATTGGACTAACTGAATTTCTAATTTAGTAATGGAAGGCTTCTGGGCACAGTCAAGTACTTACGAAGTCAGAGTGTGATCAAGATGGGATTGACCACTCCAAGAGTTGGAGAAGAATGAGTCACTGTATTTCAATTTAGCAAAATCTTGGTCAGGATAATCCATCAGATGGATTTGATATTTTGAAATACAATGTGGACAACCTGATCAGAGTTGACAGTTGAACTCTGAGTTGTCTTATGAGCATTTTGATCAAGAGGATGAATTATATGAAAACTATATCTGCATGGGTACTAAGGATGTTATTCTACACATTCGACCTATCCGACTGTCAGGTATCATTGCTAGATGGTCACTTTGATTGGTACAAAAATTTATTCCTGTGCTATCAATTTAGGTTCGGACCTATAAGGTCACACACATTAGAGTTTACGATCCGATCGGATGGTTGATCAACGATTGAGAATCATTCTAGGGTTAAACGATCAATATGATTGATATTTAACCTAATGCAAGTGTTGCAGGAGGATCGATTATCAATTTGATTGTTAATTGGCTTAATTTAATTAATACAATGGGCTAAGATTAAGTCTAATTAAATATGATTTAATTATATTTAATTCAGACTTGATTGGATCAAGTTCAATTGGTTTATTGGATAAGCTAAATGCAAGGAAAAACTAGTCCTAGTTCAATTAGGACTTGGGTCAACCTAATTTCTAATTTGATTAAAAAATTAAATAAAATTTAAATCTAATTTAATCTAATTAAATTAAATTTTTAATTGGGTTAAGACATATTTTAATTGAGTTGATTTGGTTTTGGTTTGATTTGGTTTGAGAAATCAAATTTGAACAAGTCATAGATTGAATCCTAGTAAGACTAGGATTCCACCTTGCGCCACCTTGGCCCCCACGCCCACTCTCTCTTATTTTGTGTGACAAAACCTTCTCTCCTAGGCCTTCACGCATGCCCAAAGCTTTTCACTCTTTCTCTCTTACATGGAATGTGGTTGTGGACCAAGTCAAAGTAGGAATTAGTTTGGATTTCAAATTCTATGAGATAGAATTTTAGGAAATCAAAACTCTTTCCTTATGGCACTGATTTTATTTAGATTTTTTTCTAAAATTTTCATAGTTTTTATGGCACATATTGTGTGCCCTTTGCTGGTGGTCCATGGTAGAAAAAGAAGGAGGAGGCGCCCAAGAGTTGGGCACCACTTGTCTTGCCCTGTTTGGATTTTCCTTGACTAGGTATTTGACCTAGACAAGGATTCTTTATATCTCATTATTTAAAATGAATTTCTTCTTGAAATTTTCATGGATTATATAGAATTGAGAGACCTTTTGGCCGTGTGAAAATCAGGGAGAAAGGATGTTGGGGCGTGGAGATATAATAGATACAAAACTAAGTATCTAGGTTAGAGCAAAGAGAAGAAGAAGAGTGTCTTCTTTAGGGTTGCTGTGTTCACCTCTTCCCTTCCTCCATCTTTGAGTTTTCTAAGAGTGTCTCACATCTAAAACTCTTTTTCTTACTTCTCATCTTTGCAAGAGTCCAAATTAGGAAGGAGGCATCTGATCGACCATCGAAGAAGGATTAGCACAGTACTAGCATACTATGCTGATTTTCTAGACCTGGACTTCTGATCGTGATTCATGAGCTCATGTGGATGACTCCTAGAGGCCGAACGCATGTGCGGCTTGCAACATCATCCTTAAGTCTGGATCAACAAAGTTAGAACGTCTAACTTGCAAGGTAATAGATCCTGATCTATTATATTTTACATACATTAGATGTAGTATAGAAACATGTTGATATGATCAATATGTTGTTCTTGCTCTTTATATTTTAATTTTTGATTTAGTGCCATGTAATAATCATGTAATAGGATCTTAGATCTAGGAATTCTCTAATTTTATAAGATAAATTTTGATTTATTTTAGTCTTCCGCTGCCTGATCTTGAAAAAGATTCAAGATCTAACCCTGAAACTCTATATCTTGTTTCTTCATATACCATATATCAGATCTAATCTAAATTAAATTATAGATCTATATGTTTATCATATGATATCATATCGAACCTGGCTCTTATACCACTGTTGGGATGCGTAGGAGTTTCATGCATGCATTTCAAAAATTTTTCAGCAAAAGATTATTAGATTAAACTATTTAATCTATAAATGCATGCATAAGATTTAATCTTAAAACTCCTACAAATAGATGTATGACATGAATTTATATGCATAAAAATCTGAATCTAAAATGACAAGCATGTGAACCAAAAATATCATTTAGTAATAGATCTAATCTACCACTTCTAGGGTTTCGAATCCAATACCTAAGCATGGATAGTCAAACTTCATGATCAAGAATATAGATCTAAAAGTCTTCTCTAATTACCTAAAGCCGCACAAGCGTTCAGCCTCTACGGATGGTCCACATAAAGCCCTTCAGACCGATTAGCCCTCTGTAGGAGTGCTAGCTTGCACAGTCGACTTTTGATGGTAGATCTGACTTGATCTCCTTTTTTAATCATCTCAAACCTTTTTGATATCAAAGATGGATCATAGGAGGATGCTGGATAGTAAAAAAAATTAGATAAACACTTTCTTCTCTTTGAATTTTTCCTCATCCAAAAACCTAGAACAATTCTAGGTCTCTCACCCGAGAGGAGAATGGTCTCCTCTTTTATTCACACCAAGGAAGAAAGAAAACCACCCAAACCTCATGCCCCAAAGAAGGATTTTGGCCCCTCTTACTCTCTGATATCTTTTGGTGAAAAGCTCTCTCTTGTTGGCACACAAAATTATGGCTATTTTATGATTGTCGCATAAACCAGGTAAGACAGATAAGAGCTTGAGTTTGTTGCAATTCAAATTATTTTAAATTTTAATTTGACTCTAACTTTTTCTCACTCTTATTTGACTTAAAGAGGAACCTACCAAAAAAAATTAGGCTTAGAAAATATTTAGAAAGACTTCCTTTTCTTGCACACAATAGGCCCCTTCAAAAATAGTCAACGTGTGGAAGGATATGGATATAGTTTTAGGTTGAAATTCAAACCATTTTAAATTTAAATCAAAACCAACCAATTCCTATCCTTAATAGGTGACAAAAGAAGGGTTATATTCTAATTTTCTCATATACAAACTGATTTTGTATGGTGAGAAAAGGTATGAGATAATTTGGATGGCGCAAGGGAGAGTGTCCCATTCATTTGGGACTCTAGGGTTTAACCAATTAGATTTCTTTCAAACCCAATCCAATTAGATCCAAATAAAATATGATGAGCTTAATTTAATTAGGCTTCTATAAGTTCAATTAAATCTTATCAAATTGATAAATTAATTGAGCCATAGATCTGATCAAATCAGGATCATTTCTCCCTTATCGATTAGGTCATCTCATAACCTAATCAGACCTGATATGATTGAATCCAATTCAATCAGACTTGATCCAAACTTTAATGCTCAATTAAATTAAGCTAATTAAAAATTTAATCACTAATTAATTCTTCATTAATAATAGGGTCCAAGTCTAGTGGGACTCTTCTCTAGAGTTTTCATCCAATGGGACTCTCTAGCAGAGTCCCAATCCAGTGGGACTCTTCACCAAAGTCTCTGTTTACTAAGACTCTTCAGATTAGCCATATGATCGAAGAAGAACTTCTAATGTGTGTGATCCCATAGGTTCGAACCTAAGCTGGTAGCCCAAATTAGAGTAACCATCTAGCAATGGTATCCAACATCCAGATAGTCCGAATGTATGCAAAGCAATACTCAAGAATCTTTTTGGATATAGTTATCGTATAATTCATCCCTTTGACCCTTGATGCTAGGATGACTTAGAGTTTAAACTGTCAACTCTTAATAGTACGTCCATTATGTATCTCAACCTGATAAATCCTATGACCTCTCATAAGGATTGCCCTGGCCAAGGTCTTACAAAATTGAAACACAAAAGCATTCTCTTCAATCTCTTGGAGTGGTCAATTCTATCTTGACTCACACACTTACTTCACAGGTACTTGACTGTGTCCAAAAATTTTTCGATCCTGAATTAAAAATTCAGGTAGTCCGGCACCAAAGCACAGTGAGTTGCTTGTAAGTCACCGTGATGATCTCAGATCGAAGGGACACTTATACCTATATCCTTTCAGAGTGACTCTTGATAGTAGAGTGCTCCAGAGTTGGTCACATTCAGTGAAATGTACTCCTATATTTCACCTGTATGCCATACCAGCATCTCCATGCTTTTTGGTTAAGAGGACAACCAACCTATATGGCACACGACCTATACTTGATATGTCTATCGTCTTAGTAATAGCATATCATTTGGTCGCAAACTCATTTAAGGACTCAACGATAAATCCTCCTTTATTGATTTAAAAAAATCCTAAGGACTTTCATCATAACACAGAAGTTCGATATAGAAGATGTACAAGCTTATGATGAAAATTACCAAATAAATATTTTATTAATTAATTTATATACAATTACATCAAATAGGACAATCGTCAACAGACTGATGATTGATTTTGGGACACATTTTCCAACACTAATAGGGTCTGATTCCTCATTTCGGATATCCTGTTAAGCTGAGGTGTCCCTGGAGGTGTCTGCTGTAAGACTATGCTATTATCTTTGAGATAGGCCTGAAATTCTCCACTAAGGTATTTCCCTTCTCGATCTGATCAAAAAATCTTTATGTATTTTTCATGGGTTTTTCAATCTATTTTTATTGCCCAGCTATGCAACCCAAGAGGGGGGGGGGGTGAATTGGATTTTTAAAATTTTAAAGTTAATTTAGAATCACAAGGATTAAGTAATAATAAGCAAGTTATGTGTAGTAAGTGATTTAAGCTAAATATAGAAATGAGATGCAAGAATACAAGAAAATAAAAAAATTTAGATAGAGAGCAAGTATGCATACCATAAACAAACAAGATTTATAGTGGTTCGATGCCAACCTTGCACCTACATCCACTCTCCAAGCTCCTACTTAAAAATTTAAATCCACAAAAATATATTCAACAAGAATACAATGTCGGTACCTCCGACTCTAGCTATCTCAAGCTAGAACACTTGTTTCTTGAGTATAAGTCAATCCAATACAATTCGATTCAAGGTTCGGATCAATCTATCCAAGTTTTAGAATCGTTCCAAAACTAAAAATCAAGACAAAAGTAGAGTAAGAGAGTTAATGATAAGAAATACAAGTTTAGCTCCTTTAATGAGCAAATAAAATCATAAATACACTTTATACAATAAGGAAGAAGCTTTTCTAATTTTTTTCAAGATTGTTGAAGACTTGAATGAGCTCTTGAGGGGTTGGTGAGCTTGAAATGAAAGCTTCTTTTGGTTAAAAAAGGCTTTTTGCTTAAGACTGAAATGAATGCTTGAAAAACTATGAAAACTTTATCTTTTTTCCTCCTTCAAGTACCTTTATATCTTCAATAGATGCTAGAGACAATTATGGGCTGAAATAGAGCCATTGGAGTGCATTAAATGAGTATTAAATGTGGCTAAAATGAGCTAAAAAATTATCATTACAGAGATTTTTCATCGTAGGAGTCGACTCATAGGGTCGACCTCTGCATATGAGTCGACCTCTACACAGGGGTCGACTCATAGGGTTGACCTCTATGGTGCAGAACAGAAAATCACTATTCTGTATCTTTGACTTGCACAGCAATAGAGGTCAACTCATAGGATCGTCCTCTTTGGGTGTGCCAGCCAAAAATAGCATGTTGTTCAGCCCCTTTTGACAGGAGTCGACTTATAGGGTCGACTCTTTTCTTTAAACTTGATTTTCTCTCAAAATATATATCCAAAAAATATGAAATTATCTTCAATAAATTAAAAATCTTCTGTTCTTACTTTTGAGGCTCTCGAATTAGAACTTGATAAAATAACAATTTTACTCTTAAAATACAATAAATCTTTTTTCAAGCCAAAATCATTACTTACCCTCTCAAATGTATTGTAATCATCAAAATCAATTCATAGAGCAACAATCTCTCTCTTTTTGATGATGACAAAATACCTGAGCAAAAATAAAATATAACATATATAAAGCATTGATTAAAAATTTCAAATTTATGAAGATGCATCACTTAAATATTATAGTCAATTATTTGAATAAAATACATCATAAATAGTTTGTAGATTAATTTTTAAAATAGCTTGTAAGATTATTTTCTTTTGACAAATTTACTTATTGCTCGATTTTATTTCTCTACTCTCCCTTTTTGACAACATCAATTAAGATCACTACTCTTTTTAAAGAAAAATAAAAAAGACCCCCCCTCACTTTGGCAATCATAAAGGATATTTCAATTTGCTCATATAGAGGATATTGCCATTCACAATATTTCATAGTACATATATGAGGTATTTTTCATATCACAAAATTGAAATATTTCAATTAATGCCATTCATAAAAATCAATCCAAATGATACCACATTCATAGAAGTTAAAAGCATATATATATATATATCCAAAATGACATAAGTGTCACATTATATAAGAGTCAAGTCAAAATACAGCTTTCCATTGGTCAATCAGCCAACAAATACAAAGGCCATAAGCTAGGTCCTAGACATAAAAGACTAACTATGCTAGATCTAATAGATATTATGGCTAGAGGGATCAGAATTAGAAGAGTCAGAGATATGATGAGGAGTCTCAGGATCAAGGCCACGGGCACGTCCTTGACCACGGGTAGAAGTACTGGCACGAGCAGAAGAGCGAGAAGATCCTGGAGCCTAGAAAGATATGGACTGTGCTAAGAGAGAAAGTCTGATGGTGTCCAATTGTTCCAAAACTCTCGTCAAGGACTGCATCAGGGTACCAATCTGAGTAGAGACAGTCTCACTGGAGCCCCTGATCTCCCTCCTCAAAAAATCAAAGCCACTCTATAAAATACCTCAAAGTCTAGCAGCCTCTGCAGACAGGTCGGAGACCTCCATGATGTTCTCTTACGGCTGGAGAAGGGCTACGGCTAATACCTGCCTCTATAAATCTAAAACTCTGCCCGTCAGTCTTAGAATACATTTCTCAAGCTCTTCAATTCATGCAGATTGAGCTGTAAGCATCTGAAAGATAGTAGAGATATGAGGGATCAAAGTCTGGTCTGAAACAGCCTGAGATGTCATCCTCTGAGTAAAATCTAAGGTGGCAAACTGCTGGGATAAAATGGAGGCAACCCGTTGGGACATCAACTCAATTTGATTGTCTGCAAGTCTGACCTCTGAAGGATCTACTCTGCTCTCAGATTGTGGGATAGAAATATGCCTCCTCATTGACTCTGAGGGATCAGCCTCATGATTAGACACGAACTGAATATCAGAAGATGCTCTGTGATCACGATGAGATGAAGATGATCTCTTTTCCTCTGCTCTCTCCTCTGCTCTCTCTTCTGCTCTCTCCTCAACACCCTTCGACCAACCACCATCAGTCTTTGAAAAACCCATGCGATGCAGTGTGTGATGGTTGATGGGGTCAGAATATGACAATCTGGTGACTGCCTCCCCCTCAAAATAGACTCCGAACCTCTTAAAGATCAGGGTGAGTGCCATACCATAAGGCAAGTGAGCCTTAGACCTATTCAGGATCTCCCTCATGGCCTCAAACATCAAAGCAAGAAGGTTCAAGGGGGTCTCGATGATCACATGGTACATGATACAAATATCCCTACCAGATAACAGGTCATGCCTACCACTCCTAGGGATAAAAAGTTTGGTAACTGTTGGGTATAAAATACCCACAGCCGAAGTTCTCAGCAGAATCAACTCCGAATGGACTCCGCCCGGACTCCTACGGGAGCCGGGCTCCACCCGCGACTTCAGCTCCAAGAGGACTCTGCCCGGACTCCCATGGGAGTCGGACTCCGCCCACGACTCCAACCTCAAGGGGGACTCCGCCCGGACTCCCACGGGAGCCGGGCTCCGTCGCCAACTTCGACTGTCGGTAAGATCAGTCCGGACTCCTACGGGAGCTGGACTTCGCACCTGACTTTGATTGCAGGGGACTCCGCCCGGACTCCTACGGGAGCCGGGCTCCGCTCGCGACTTCATCTCAAGAGGACTCCGCCCGGACTCCCACGGGAACCGGACTCCACCCACGACTCCAACCTCAAGGGGGACTCCGCCCGGACTCCCACGGGAGCCGGGCTCCGTCGCCAACTTTGACTGCCGGTAAGATCAGTCTGGACTCCTACGGGAGCTAGACTTCGCACCTGACTTTGATTACAGGGGACTCCGCCCGGACTCCTACTGGAGCCGGGCTCCGCCCGCGACTTCAGCTCCAAGAGGACTCCGCCCGGACTCCCACGGGAGCCGGACTCCGCCCATGACTCCAACCTCAAGGGGGACTCTGCCCGGACTCCCACGGGAGCCGGGCTCCATCGCCAACTTCGACTGTCGGTAAGATCAGTCCGGACTCCTACGGGGGCTGGACTTCGCACCTGACTTTGATTGCAGGGGACTCCGCCCGGACTCCTACGGGAGTCGGGCTCCGCCCGCGACTTCAGCTCCAAGAGGACTCTGCCCGGACTCCCACGGGAGCCGGACTCCGCCCACGACTCCAACCTCAAGGGGGACTCCGCCCGGACTCCCACGGGAGCCGGGCTCCGTCGCCAACTTCGACTGCCGGTAAGATCAGTCCGGACTCCTACGGGAGCCAGACTTCGCACCTGACTTTGATTGCAGGAGATTCCGCCCGGACTCCTACGGGAGCCGGGCTTCGCCCGCGACTTCAGCTCCAAGAGGACTCCGCCCAGACTCCCACGGGAGCCAGACTCCGCCCATGACTCCAACCTCAAGGGGGACTCCGCCCGGACTCCCACGGGAGTCGGGCTCCGTCATCAGCTTCGATCGCTGCCAAACTTCAACCGACGGATCTGCACTCCCAAGCAGGCCACGATAACGGCCACGATCCTGCTCCACTTCTTAGGACGGATCCCGCACAGCTCCATCACTCCCTGATAGGCCGCAGTAACGGTCACAGCACTGCTCCACTTCTTAGGATGGATCCCACGTAGCTCCATCACTCCCTGACAGGCCGCAGTAACGATTACAGCACTGCTCTACTTCTTAGGACGGATCCTGCGCAGTTCCATCACTCCTTGACAGGCCGCAGTAACGGTCACAGCACTGCTCCACTTCCTATGATGGATCCCGCACAGCTCCACTACTCCCTGGCAGGCCGCAATAACGGCCATGATCCTGCTCCACTTCCTGTGACGGATGCCGCACGATTCTCCCATCCGCTGGCAAGCGCGACAACAGACGCTGCTCCACTCCCCACGGCAGACTCCACATGGCATGCCCCGGTGATAGCCACGGGTCCACTTCACTACTCTTCGCAGCAAACTCCGCCTGACCCTGGGCAGCCCACTGCCAGACGGTTACAAATATCGCTGTTGGTGCAAAAATCTGCCTGCGCCGGAGAAGCTGGAGATGGGGAAGCCGCGGTTGCCGCCGGGACCTGTAAAGAAAGTCTAAACCGGAGGTGGGGTTGCTCCGGCAAGACCCTCCGATGCTCAAGTCAGTTCTCTGCCTCAACAAGAATGGAGTGCTCGAACGGAGAATTTAGCAGAGTTTTGAGATAAGGCAAAAGAGCTTAAAGAATAACGTATCTGAGTCCCCCTTTTATAGGCGGGGGAGGCAACGGACTGATGGCGACGTTTGTAACCGCCTGGTAGTGGACCGCACATGGTCAGGGGAATTGATTGCGAAATATAATGGAGCAGATACGTGGGCATCACCTCGACCCGCCACGTGGAGTCTGTTATGAGGGGTGGAGCAGCGTCCGTCGTCAGGAGAATCGCATGGTATCCATCGCAGGAGGTGGAGCAGGTTCGTGGCCGTCACTGTGGCTTGCCAGGGGATAGTGGAGCTGCGCGGAGTCCGCCACAGGAAGTGGAGCAGGGCGGCTATGGCCACTGCGGCTTGTCAGGGAATGATGGTACTGTGCGGAGTCCGCCACAGGAAGTGGAGCAGGGTCGTGACCATTTTGAGGGCCTGTCAGGAGGCGCGGATCTGTCGATTGGAGCTCGGTAACGGCCGGAGCCCGGTTTCTGTAGGAGTCCTGACGGAGCAGCAGTTGATACCGAGAGCGGAGCTCGGCTCCCGTGGGAGTCCGGGCGGAGCTGCGCTGATGTCGACAGTGGAGCTCGGCTCCCGTAGGAGTCCGGGCAGAGCTGCACTTGCTGATGGCGGTGGAGCCCGGCTCCCGTAGGAGTCCGGGCGGAGCTGCACTGCAAACAAAGTTAATGGTGAAATCCGGCTCTGATAGGAGTCCGGATTGAGCTTACCAGCCGTTGATACTGAGAGCGGAGCCCGGCTCCCGTGGGAGTCCGGGCGGAGCTGTGCTGATGTCGACAGTGGAGCTCAGCTCCCGTAGGAGTCCGGGCGGAGCTGCACTTGCTGATGGCGGTGGAGCCCGGCTCCCGTAGGAGTCCGGGCGGAGCTGCACTGCAAACAAAGTTAAGGGTGAAATCCGGCTCTGATAGGAGTTCGGATTGAACTTACCAGCTGTTGATACTGAGACTGGAGCCCGGCTCCCGTGGGACTCCGGGCGGAGCTGCGCTGATGTCGACAGTGGAGCTCGGCTCCCGTAGGAGTCCGGGCGGAGCTGCACTTGCTGATGGCGGTGGAGCCTGGCTCCCGTAGGAGTCCGGGTGGAGCTGCACTGCAAACAAAGTTAAAAGGGAAATCCGGCTCTGATAGGAGTCCGGATTGAGATTACCAGTAGTTGATACTGAGAGCGGAGCCCGGCTCCCGTGGGAGTCCAGGCGGAGCTGCGCTGATGTCGACAGTGGAGCTCGGCTCCCGTAGGAGTCCGGGCGGAGCTGCACTTGCTGATGGCGGTGGAGCCCGGCTCCCATAGGAGTCCGGGCTGAGCTGCACTTGCTGATGGCGGTGGAGCCTGGCTCCCGTAGGAGTCCGGGCTGAGCTGCACTTGTTGATGGCGGTGGAGCCCGACTCCCGTAGGAGTCCGGGCTGAGCTGCACTTGTTGATGGCGGTGGAGCCCGGATCCCGTAGGAGTCCGGGCGGAGCTGCACTTGCTGATGGCGGTGGAGCCCGGCTTCCGTAGGAGTCCGGGCTGAGCTGCACTTGTTGATGGCGGTGGGGCCCGGCTCTCGTAGGAGTCCGGGCTGAGCTGCACTTGCTGATGGCGGTGGAGCCCGGCTCCCGTAGGAGTCCGGGCGGAGCTGCACTTGCCGATGGCGGTTCCGCCGTGGGTTCCGGCTGTGGGTATTTTATACCCAACACCAGTCCCCCTACATCCGAGTTTTGAATTTCAAACGAAGAAAGTACACAGAAGTACAGCCGGAACCGTTCCTTCGAATCCCGCGCCCTGCCGCTCCCAGATATTTTGGCATTAAATGAGCGCGTGCCGGAGTCTTTTCGAATTGGGGCGGTACGAGAGGATGCTTCGAAGACCCCGCAGGTACGCTGGCCTAGGTACGGTGCAATTATGACCCTACCAACCGCCAGCCGGCTTCAGCCATCTTCCACGGGGAGTGGGACACGCGTCGGATGCGGACTGGCCTGGGGGATTTGAGATCATTATGGCACCGGATCCCAGGGCCTATTTAAACCCGTCCTCCCCCCCTTCAGGCGCCCCACTCCGTTTCTGATTTCTTGCTGGCGTCTGTCATCTCCCCGAGAGTCCGCTCTAGCGAATGCCCTCTCGAGCCGTAGGCACCTTCCGCCTCTCGCTCCCCAGGCCCCCAGAGCAAGATAGGTTAGTGCCCACCTTCTTCTTCTTACCGCCTAGGGTCCTCTCCTCCTTTCACTTCTTTTGTGCCTTCTCCTGAGTTGACCTCCGGCGTCTCCCTCCCTTCTCGTCTTGCTTTTCTAGGGTCCTTTAGGTTCTCCCCCAAAGAAAAATGTCTTCCGATTCTTCTGCCCCCGTAAGTTCCGGGAGTTCTTCTGCTTCAAACCCCCAGGCCCCTGTCTCTGCGGACGAACCCGCGTTCGGGGCAGGGCCTCGCCCGGTTTTCGCATCGGGCGCCATCCCTTGTTCGTCGACTCCGGACGAACTTCTCCTGATAAGGGCTCGGTACGGGGTCCCTTCAGAGTACGACCTGGAGCTTCCTGGCCCCTCTGACCGGGCCAGCGCTCCCCCTCCTGGTCGCTTTTGTTTGTACCAGGAGGCATTCCGTGCCGGACTCCGGCTTCCGCTTCCTGTTTTTGTTGCCGCCTTCATCCGTTTCTTAGACATTTCTCTCACCTCTGTCGCCCCGAATTCCTTTAGGTTTTTGATAGTGTTTCTCTCTCTCTGTCATATAGCCGAGGTCCAGCCTTCCCCCTCCCTGTTCAGACATTTCTACACCTTCAAACGCCATCCTTCAGCGAAGGACTGGTGGTACTTTCCCCCCCAGTTCGGTAAGAAGGGGTTGCTGAAGGGCACCCCTTCTTCGATTCACAACTAGAAGGAGAAATTTCTCTTCATTTACTGTCCGACCCTGGAACTGGGCCTGCCCCCTTGGGGGTCTCTGAGGGATTCCGTCCGCCGGGCTCCCAGCCTGGGAGAGGACGATCTTCAGGCCGCCCAGAAGCTCCTGAGCTACCCCGCTCCTTCCCTTCCAAACCTACTGAGGGAGCAGCTTCTTTTCAACATCGGCCTAAGCCCTCAGGATCCAGCAAGTATATATCTTTCTTTTTCTTGTCTTCTTCTTCTCTCTCTTTCTTTCTCTCCTCTTTTCTCTTTCTCTTTTTCCTTTCTTCTTCTCTTCTCTTCTCTTTTTTTTTTTTTTTTTTTTTTTTTGACTCTGGACTGATCGATGCTGCTTTTTCCTTCTTCTTTTCTTTTTCTTCTTTTTTTTTTTTTTTTTTTTTTTTTTTAGCAATGGACGCCGAAGCCACACGGATGCTCGCCAAGGCCATGAGAGCCCAGAAAAGGAAGGGCGCGATGACTTCTGGCTCGGCGAAGAGGGCCAGGGTGGAGGAGACGAGCTTGGCTGCCCCCACCAGGCGACCCCAGCAATCGACATTCCTTCGGATGCCGAGCCAGTGGCCCCCCGGGCTCCCTCAAGGAGCCCGCCGACCGGGGTCCCCATTCCGGAGGTCTGCCCCGCGGAGGCGCCCGCTGCGGGGAGGAGGAGAAAATCGGTGGCCCGCCGGCCGAGCAGTCACCGAACCGCTGCAGACGAGTCCGTCTGCTCCGAAGGGGGATCGGAGAACCCCTTCAACGACAAGGCTCTGATCCGTCGGCTTCTGTCCGATGTCGTGGAGAGGATCGACCGTGCCGATCCCGAGCAGCGGGCCTGGGACACCTTGGGGTCCTTTCTTGAGGTAAGCGAATTTTTATTTGCACAGTTGCTCGATCTTTGTTGTAATTCTCCATCTGTCCTTGCAGATCGGGCACCAGCTCTTCGCCTATGTCGAGGCATCGGGCCGCATGAGAAGGGACCTTCTTCGGGCAGAGGAGCGTTGCCAAGACGAGGTTGCTCGTCTTCAAGCGAAGACGGTCGAGGTGGCCGCCCTCCGGGAGGCCCTGGAGAGAGAGACACAAGATCGGGAAGAGGAAAGACGAGCCCGGGAGGAGGAGAGGCGAAGCTTGGAGGAGTCGGCAAGGAAGGCGGAGGCCGAGGTCGCCCATCTGGCCGAGCAAACTCCGGTTCTGGTCTCGGAGGCCAGGACCCTTGCGGTGGAGGAGTTCAAGACCTCCGCAGAGATGAGGGAGCTGAACGTTCAGTTCGGCCTGGAGGCGTTCACCAAGGGGTTCGAGCTCTGCCGAGAGAGGGTGGCCAGCAGATACCCCGACCTTGATCTCGGCTTTTTGGAGGAGTCTGACGATGAGGCCGCCCCTTCGTCCGCCGCTGCCGCAGTTGCACCCCCCGCGCCGGGCTCTCCACCCCCTGCCCCCGAGGTCTGAGACCTCCGATCTTGTATCTTTCTTTTGTCGCCATATTTCCTTTCTGCTTGTCTTCAAAATTAATCAATAAAGTTGAATTTCTTATTGTGGATGGTCTTTCCTTCCCCCTGCTCCTTCTTTCCTGCCTTTCTTTTCGTAATGAGCTGGTCTTTGACGTTTGCATTTCCCGATGGCAGCACCCCGCCGAAGCACTCCCCTTGCCCCTGGGGGTCCCGCTGAAGTCGACTATCCAACAGCTCAAAAAGGAGGTCCTCCACCTGACGAAGAAGTTGAAAAAGTCAGAGGACGAGCTCCGCAAGTCGAAAAAATGCTATTCCGAGGCCGTCGCTGAGGCCGCCCACTTCAGGAGTCTCCAAGTGAAGGCAATCATGGACTACAGCCGGAGGAAGGCGAACTTCGCAAAGGAGCTCGAGGAATGCACGAAGAGCGCCAGCGACCGAACTTGGGCTCAAGAAGCCAGGATCAGTGCCCTTAAGGTGGAGCTGGCAGCTGCAAAGAGGAGGATCGGCCAGCTGGAAGGGAACTCATCCCGGCTCACAGCACGGGATGAGTAGATATGGTCACAAAAGGTTTCCGACCTCCAGAAGCAGCTCCAAGATGCTGAGGTGGGCCACGATGTGCAGCGGGCCAGCTGGCACCGACAGGTAGAAGAGTACAAAGGGAGATTCCGTCAAGCGGCGGACGAGGTCGTTCGTCTCCAGAGGCAGTTGGTCACCAGGGCGCAGCTTGCTAACGCCCAGGATACCGAAGAGCTCCAAGCCCTGAGAGGCACTGTCGAAGGGATTTCTATCTCCCTTGGGGAGAAGACAGCCGAGCTGCAACAAGTAAAAATCCAACTGGGGCTTGAGCGGAAGGCCGTCGCGGACGCAGAGGCGGAGTCTGAAGTTTTGTGGAAGTGGCATCGGGAAGCGGAGGCTGAGAGCCGGCGACTTCGTCAGGCGCTCCAAGATATGCTGCAAAAGAAGGAAGAACTAGAGGAAACAGTGGGTAGCCTGAGGCAGTCCTGGTTGGGGGATGGAGGTGATCACCCTAGGTTAGAGGGAGCGGGACCTCCTTAGAGTTCTTTTGTAGTCACCCCCTTTTTGTAGCTGCCTCCCCCCCTTTTCTTTTTTTTTTTTTTTTTTTTGATCGTTTTGTCCCTCTTTCTCTGGCCGTCTTGGCCCTGTAGTACATATATCGGAAATGAAGAAAAAGCACTTCGTGTTACCTTGTCTGCGCGTAGCACCGACATTGTCGTTCGTTGACCCTTTCTCGTTGTTTGGCCTGTTTGGCTTAGAGGTCATCGTGGGAAGGGGCTCTTCCCTTCCATCCGACCTCGTCATGTGGCCAAGTCTCGCCGCCATTTTTAACCCTTGCCGGTGAAGTAGCGGATGGAGCCCGGCTTTCTTAGGAGCCCGGGCGAAGTCTTTCTTGACGGCGGAACCCGGTTCCCGTAGGAGTCCGGGCGGAGCTTCCCTGGCGGCGGAACCCGGCTCCCGTAGGAGTCCGGGCGAAGCTTACCTTGGCGGCGGAACCCGGCTCCCGTAGGAGTCCGGGCGGAGCTTACCTTGGCGGCGGAACCCGGCTCCCGTAGGAGTCCGGGCGAAGCCTACCTTGGTGGCGGAACCCGGCTCCCGTAGGAGTCCGGGCGGAGCTTACCTTGGCGATGGAACCCAGCTCCCGTAGGAGTCCGAGCGAAGCTTACCTTGGTGGCGGAACCTGGCTCCCGTAGGAGTCGGGCGAGCTTACCTTGGCGGCGGAACCCGGCTCCCGTAGGAGTCCGGGCGAAGCTTACCTTGGCGGCGGAGCCCGGCTCCCGTAGGAGTCCGGGCGGAGCTTCCTTTGGCGGCGGAGCCCGGCTCCCGTAGGAGTCCGGGCGGAGCTTCCCTGGCGGTGGAACCCGGCTCCCGTAGGAGTTCGGGCGAAGCTTACCTTGGCGGTGGAGCCCGGCTCCCGTAGGAGTCCAGGCGGAGCTTCCCTGGCGGCGGAACCCGGCTCTCGTAGGAGTCCGGGCGGAGCTTTCCTTTGTCGTGGAAACCCGGCTCCCGTAGGAGTCCGAGCGGAGCTTACCTTCCACTTTGCTCTTGTCAGGACGAGGTTCTCCTCCTGTTTCTGTCAGGGCCGTGGGGGCACGTTAGGGCGTTATAAGGCCTCTCCCCCCATCCGGTCTAAAAGAACCGGGCCTTCGACTTTGCTCAAGTTAGGGCGAGGTTCTCCTCCTGTCCCTAACAGGGCTGTGGGGGCACGTTAGGGCGTTGTAAGGCCTCTCCCCCCATCCGGTCTAAAAGAACCGGGCCTTCGACTTTGCTCAAGTTAGGGCGAGGTTCTCCTCCTGTCCCTAACAGGGCTGTGGGGGCACATTAGGGCATTGTAAGGCCTCTCCCCCCATCCGGTCTAAAAGAATCGGGCCTTTGACTTTGCTCAAGTTAGGGCGAGGTTCTCCTCCTATCCCTAACAGGGCTGTGGGGGCACATTAGGGCGTTGTAAGGCCTCTCCCCCCATCCGGTCTAAAAGAACCGGGCCTTTGACTTTGCTCATGTCAGGACGAGATTCTCCTCTTGTTCCCGACATGGCCATTGTTTTTGGAGGGGTCATACCCAGTCATAATACATCCACGTTAAGTAGGAGAAGCATGTTAGCTAGAAAGAAAAGTAGATTCAAAATGAAATAGTAAGCAATACATTTACAGTTCTCTCGCTCCTCCTTGAGGTCCTCCAGTGATGGAGTCGATGGTCCCGATAGGAGGCAGGTCCCCGGGCTGCTCCTCCCTTTTCTGCGGTTCGGGCGGTGGGAGGGCTCTTGGCCGGTCTCCTCTACCCTCAAGCCGGCGGCGGATGAATCTGTCGAGCCGACCTCGCCGGATGAGCTCCTCGATCTCGTCCTGGAGCTGGATGCACTCTTCGGTGTCGTGGCCGTGGTCACAGTGGTAGAGGCAGAACTTGTTGGGGTTGCGCTTCCCGGGGTGCGTGCGCATCCTCTCCGGCCTAAGGAGCAGCTCCCTGACCTCCATCAGTACCTGGGCCTTCGAGGCGTTGAGGGGGGCGTAGTTGCGAAACTTCCCTGGCGGGGAACCCCGCTGAAACCTGTTGTCCGGGCTCCTCTGCCTGCGTGCCCGGGGGGGAGTATGGGCGCGCTTATGCCCAGGAGGGGATCGGGAGCGAGGCCGGGCTTCCTTTGGCCTCTTCTCAACTGCGAGCTTACCAGAATTTCCTGCCTGGCGCTCCCTCGCAGTCTCTTCATCTTTCATTTTGAAGGCCTCTTCCGCTCGGGCGTATCCTTCAGCCCGAGCCAGCAGATCAGCGAAATCCCTGGGGTACTTCTTCTCCAGGGAGTATAAGAGGTCATTCTTCTGAAGGCCACCTTTCAGGGCGGCCATGGCAACCGACTGGTCCAAGTTTCGGACTTCCAACGCCGTGATGTTGAAGCGGTTGATGTAGGCCCGTATGGACTCCCCTTCCCTCTGCTTGATGTTGATGAGGGACTCCGAACCTTTTCGGGGGCGTCAGCTGCTGACAAAATGGGCCACGAATTGGTGGCTCATTCGGTCAAAAGAGAATACGGTACCCGACTTCAGAGCTGAATACCAGTTTCTTGCTGCTCCCTTCAAGGTAGACGGGAAAGCCCGGCACAAGATGGCGTCAGGAGCACTGTGGAGCAGCATCATCGTTCGAAAGGCCTCCAGATGATCGACCGGGTTCGACGTCCCGTCGTAGCTTTCGAACTGAGGAAGCTTGAAATTCGGTGGGATCGGTTCCTGCATAATCATTTGGAAGAAGGGAGGGTCAGTGCAGATATCCTCACCGTAAGCGGGAGGCGCATGGCAGAGTTCTTCGATCCGCCGGTTCATCTCCTGGAGCCTCCGGTCCAGGAAATCCTCTCGACTTCGAGTCTCGAGGGTCCTTTGGCAGAACGGGGGCAGGGATCTCCCAGGGGTGGAGTCGTGGTCCGATTGAGGGCTCTCCACCCTTGGATTCGCCTTCCCGGGAAGGACGGGGCGGCTGGCCCAGGTGGCCCGCCCCACCGTCGGGTTCTGGCATTCTGGAGATGCCCCTTTCGGATGCGCCGACGCCTGCGGCGGCTGCTGCTGCATTGCCTGTACGGCCTCGACGAGGCCTTTGACCTGCTGCGCCAGCAAGTCAAACTGCTCTGCGCCGACCGCCGTCGCCGGAGGGGGGGAGGAGCTGGCTGAGAAACGGGAGGGGAGGCCGGAGCCTGAGATCTGGCCGCGGAGGCCGTGGACCGCCGGGTGGACGCCCTGCGCGGAGGCATCGAGTGTTGATCTCGCGGGGGAGGATTAGGAGTAGATGACGGAGAGATGGCCGGAGATGGCTCCGTTGAGCGCTCCTTCAAGAATAAGGGTGCTGCGAAGACACGGCCGCCCTTCTTCTAGCGCCAATCCTGTTGGTGCAAAAATCTACCTGCGCCGGAGAAGCAGGAGTTGGGGAAGCCGCGGTCGCCGCCGGGACCTGCAAAGGAAGTCTAAACCGGAGGTGGGGTTGCTCCGGCAAGACCCTCCGACGCTCAAGTCAGTTCTCTGCCTCAACAAGAATGGAGTGCTCGAACGGAGAATTTAGCAGAGTTTTGAGATAAGGCAAAAGAGCTTAAAGAATAACGTATCTGAGTCCCCCTTTTATAGGCGGGGGAGGCAACGGACTGATGGCGACGTTTGTAACCGCCTGGTAGTGGGCCGCCCATGGTCAGGGAAATTGATTGCAAAATATAATGGAGCAGATACGTGGGCATCACCTCGACCCGCCATGTGGAGTCTGTTATGAGGGGTGGAGCAGCGTCTGTCGTCAGGAGAATCGCATGGTATCCGTCGCAGGAGGTGGAGCAGGTTCGTGGCCGTCACTGTGGCTTGCCAGGGGATAGTGGAGCTGCACGGAGTCCGCCACAGGAAGTGGAGCAGGGTGGCTATGGCCACTGCGGCTTGTCAGGGAATGATGGTACTGTGCGGAGTCCGCCACAGGAAGTGGAGCAGGGTCGTGGCCATTTTGAGGGCCTGTCAGGAGGCGCAGATCTGTCGATTGGAGCTCGGTAACGGTCGGAGCCCGGTTTCTGTAGGAGTCCTGACGGAGCAGCAGTTGATACCGAGAGCAGAGCCCGGCTCCCGTGGGAGTCCGGGCGGAGCTGCGCTGATGTCGACAGTGGAGCTCGGCTCCCGTAGGAGTCCGGGCGGAGCTGCACTGCAAACAAAGTTAAGGGTGAAATCCGGCTCTGATAGGAGTCTGGATTGAGCTTACCAGCCGTTGATACTGAGAGCGGAGCCCGGCTCCCGTGGGAGTCCGGGCGGAGCTGTGCTGATGTCGATAGTGGAGCTCGGCTCCCATAGGAGTCCGAGCGGAGCTGCACTTGCTGATGGAGGTGGAGCCCGGCTCCCATAGGAGTCCGGGTGGAGCTGCACTGCAAACAAAGTTAAGGGTGAAATCTGGCTCTGATAGGAGTCCGGATTGAGCTTACCAGCCGTTGATACTGAGAGCGGAGCCCGGCTCCCGTGGGAGTCCGGGCGGAGCTGCGCTGATGTCGACAGTGGAGCTCGGCTCCCGTAGGAGTCCGGGCGGAGCTGCACTTGCTGATGGCGGTGGAGCCCGGCTCCCGTAGGAGTCCGGGCGGAGCTGCACTGCAAACAAAGTTAAGGGTGAAATCCAGCTCTGATAGGAGTCCGGATTGAGCTTACCAGTCGTTGATACTGAGAGCGGAGCCCGGCTCCCGTGGGAGTCCGGGCGGAGCTGCGCTGATGTCGACAGTGGAGCTCGACTCCCGTAGGAGTCCGGGCGGAGCTGCACTTGCTGATGGCGGTGGAGCCCGGCTCCCGTAGGAGTCCGGGCTGAGCTGCACTTGCTGATGGCGGTGGAGCCCGGCTCCCGTAGGAGTTCGGGCTGAGCTGCACTTGTTGATGGCGGTGGAGCTCGACTCCCGTAGGAGTCCGGGTTGAGCTGCACTTGTTGATGGCGGTGGAGCCCGGCTCCCGTAGGAGTCCGGGCGGAGCTGCACTTGCTGATGGTGGTGGAGCCCGGCTTCCGTAGGAGTCCGGGCTGAGCTGCACTTGTTGATGGCGGTGGGGCCCGGCTCCCGTAGGAGTCCGGGCTGAGCTGCACTTGCTGATGATGGTGGAGCCCGGCTCCCGTAGGAGTCCGGGCGGAGCTGCACTTGCCGATGGCGGTTCCGCCGTGGGTTCCGACTGTGGGTATTTTATACCCAACAGTCGCTATCAGGCTATTGCCCCCTCCGCCTATAAAAGGGGGCTCCAGATACGTTATTCTATGAGCTCTAATTCTTTACCTCAAAACTCTGCTAAATTCTCCGTTCGAGCACTCCATTCTTGTTGAGGCAGAGAACTGACTTGAGCATCGGAGGGTCTTGCCGGAGCAACCCCACCTCTAGTTTAGACTTCCTTTGCAGGTCCCGGTGGCGACCGCGACTCCCTCGACTCCTGTTTCTCCGGCGCAAGCAAATTTTTGCACCAACAGGATTGGTGCTAGAGGAAGGGGGGGCCGTGTCTTCGCAGTACCCTTGTTCTTAAAGGAGCGCTCAACGGAGCCGCCTTCGATCGTCTCCTCCAACATCCATTCCTTGTTTCTCCCATGGGATCCTTACTCGATGCCTCCCCGCAAGGCGTCCACGCGACGGTCCACGGCCTCTGCGGTCAGATCTCAGGCTCCGGCCTCTCCTCCTGTTTCTCAACCTCCTCCTCCTCCTCCGGCGGCGGCGGTCGGCGCGGAGCAATTTGACCTGCTAGCGCAGCAGGTCAGAGGCCTCACAGAAGCTGTGCAGGCTATGCAGCAGCAGCAGCCGCGGCATCAGTACGCCCGGAAAGGGCATCCCCGGAACACCAGAATCCGACGGTGGGGTGGGCCACCTGGGCCAGCCGCCCCATCCTTCCTGGGAAAATGAACCCGAGGGTGGAGAGCCCTCAATCGGACCACGACTCCACCCCTGGAAGATCCCTGCCCCCATTCTGCCAAAGGACCCTCGAGACTTGGAGTCGGGAAGATTTCCTGGATCGGAGGCTCCAGGAGATGAACCGGCGGATCGAAGAGCTCCGCCATACTCTCCCCGCTTATGGTGAGGATATTTGTACTGACCCTCCCTTCTCTCAAATGATCATGCAGGAACCGATCCCGCCAAACTTCAAGCTCCCCCAGTTCGAAAGCTACGATGGGACTTCAGACCCGGTTGATCATCTGGAGGCCTTCCGGATGATGATGCTGCTTCACGGCGCTCCTGATGCCATCCTATGCCGGGCCTTCCCATCCACCTTGAAGGGAGCGGCGAGGAACTGGTACTCGACTTTGAAATCAGGTACCATCTTTTCCTTCGATCAAATGAGCCACCAATTCGTGGCCCATTTTGTCAACAGCCGATGCCCCCGAAAGGGTTCGGAGTCTCTCATCAACATCAAAGTCAAAGGCCTGATTCTTTTAGACCGAATGGGGGGAGAGGCCTTACAGCGTCCTAACGCGCCCCCCCAGCCAAGTCGGGAATGGGAGGAGAACCTCATCCTGGCTTGAGCAAAGTAGAAGGCCCAGACTCCTACGGGAGCCAGACTCCGTCCACGACGCCAAGGAAGACTCCGCCCGGACTCCTATGAGAGCCGGGCTCCACCCGCAACACCAAGGATGACTCCACCCAGACTCCTACGGGAGCCAAGCTCCACCCATGACTTCTGCAGCGAGGGAGACTCCGCCCACCCTGGCAATGGCCCTTATGTACCCCGCGGGAACGGGAGAAGAACCTCGTCCTAATGACGGTGAGACCTGGCCGCCCAACAAGATCGGGGGAAAGGAAAAAGCCCCTCAGCGGCACCTCCTCGCTCCTATGCAACCTCGTAAAAAATGAGGGGAGGGCCCTCACTCGGAGAAGAGGAAAATTAAAAAGGAAGGGTGACGAACTACGGTGGAAACAGATGAAGGATGAACCGCACCAAAGACCTGAAGGACTTCGTCCCGACGGAGACGGGGAGTTCCTACCAAACACCCCCGACCTCGAAAAATACTCTCGACACAGGTTAGGAAGATAGCGACATCTCCAAAGTAATGCGGAGTTCGGACGGCCAAGCTCGGGCTTGCGGCCATGCACGACGAGAAAGGCAAGCTAACGCATCGACGACTGGGCACCTCCCAACGACATCTACATCAGACAAATCGAGCGACAAGAAAAGTTCGGCGAACGATAATTTAGTACAATGCATGGATGAGGTAACACAAAACACCCTTTTCATTCCATTTCTGAAATACATGCTACAAAGCCTGGAAGGCTAAGGAAAGAAAAGCAAAACAACAAAAAGGGAAGTATACACATGAAAAGATGGAAGGATGGAAAGAGCTCTAAGGAGGCTCTGCTCCCTCCGACCTAGAGTTATCTGCTCCACCCCTCATCCAGGATTGCCTTAGATTCTCAATTTCTTCTTCTAGCTCTTCCCTTTTCTGCAGCGCATCCTGGAGTGCCCGACGAAGTCGCTGGCTCTCAGCCTCCGCCTCTCGATGCCTCTTCCTCAAGACCTTGGATTCTGCCTCCGCGTCCACGATGGCCCGCTGCTCGTATGCCAGTTGAACATTCAGTTGTTGCAGCTCGACTGTCTTATCCCCAAGGGCGACAGAAATCCCTTCAATGGTTCCTCTTAGAAATTGGAGCTCATCAGAATCCCAGGCGGAGGTAAGCTGAGCCCTAATGGCCAGCTGCCTCTGGAGATGGGTGACTTCATCGGTCGCCGCCCTGAGCCTCCCCTTATATTCCTCCACTTGCCTGCGCCAGCTGGCCCGATGCATGTCGTGGCTCACCTCGGCATCCTGAAGCTGCCGCTGAAGGTCGGAGACCTTCTTCGACCACTCCTGGTCACCGCCGACCCGAGCCAAGAGTCGGGACGAACTTCCTTCCAGCTGGCCGATCTTTCCCTTCGCGGCTGACAGTTCCACCTTGAGGGCACTCATCCTGGCGGCCTGAGCCCAAATTCGATCGCTGGTGCTCTTCTTGCATTCCTCAAGCTCCTTCGCGAAATCCGCCTTCCTCCGGCTATACTCCATGATCCCCTTCACGTGGAGATTTTAAAAGTGGGTGGCCTCCGCGGCGGCTTCAGAATGACCTTCCCTCAATCTGCGGAGCTCGCTTTCCATCTTCTTTGACTTCTTTGTCAAGTGAAGGACTTCCTTCTTCAGCCGCTGGATCGTCGACTTCAGCGGGATCCCCAAGGGAAGGGGAAGTGCTTCCGCAGGACGCTGCCATCGGAAGGCGAAAGCGTTAAAACACGACTCATCACAGGAAGAAAAGCATAGAGAAGAAGGGAAAGAGGGAGAAGCCACCCACGATAAGAAATTCAACTTTATTGATCGGATGATTTTTGAAAACAAGAAGGAAAAGGAAATTGCGATGAAGTAAAAATACAAGGTCGGAGGTCTCAGACCTTGGGGGTGGGGGTTGGAGAACTCGGCGTCCCCGACAAGGGAGCTGCAACAGCAGTAGCGGCTGGCGAGGGACCGGCCTCGTCTTCGGACTCCTCGCCTAAGAAGCTGAGGTCGAGCTCCGAAAATTTTTTGGCCACCTTCTCTTGGCAGAGCTCGAACCCCTTGATGAACGCCTCCTGGCCGAATTGGACCTTCAGGTCCCTCATCTCCGCAGAGGCCTTGAACTCCTCTACCGCAAGAGCCCTGGCCTCCGAGACCAGGACTGGAGTCTGCTCAATCAAATTGGCGACCTCGACCTCCGCCTTTCTCGCCGATTCCTCCAAGGTCTGCCTCTCCTCCTCCCGGGCTTGTTTCTCTCTTTCCAGGGCCTCTTGGAGGGGGACTACCTCGGCCGTCTTTGCCTGGAGACGAGCAACCTCGGCCCGGCAGCGCTCCTCCACCTGGAGGATGTCCCTCCTCGCACGGTTCACCGCCTCGATATTGGTGAGAAGCTGGTGCCCAATCTGCAAGGGCGGCTAGGGGATCAGAACAAAGATCGAATAGCCAGATAAATAAAGATTTGCTTACCTCAAGGAAGGACCCCAAAGAGTCCCAGGCCCACTGCTCAGGATCGGCGCGGTCGATCCTCTCGACGACATCGGGCAGAATGCAGCCGTCGATCAACCACCTGATCAAATCCCTGTCATTGAAGGGATTCTTCGACCCCTCTTCGGAGCAGAGGGACTCGTCAGTGGCAGTTCGGCGGCTACTCACCCTGTGGGCCATCGATTTCTTCCTCTTCCCCCTCTCGACCACGGGCGCCTCTGTGGAGTGGACCCCCAAAACAGGGGCCCCGGTCGGCAGACTCCTCGAGGAGGCCCGAGGAGCCGTTGCCTCGACATTCGAGGGAACGTCAATCGCTAGAGCCACCTGGGTGGGTGCGGCCAAGCTCGACTCCTCCGTCTTGGCCCTCTTCGCCGATCCGGAGGTCGCGACACCCATTCTTTTATGGGCCCTGAGGCCCCTGGCAAGCATCCGCGCTGCTTCGGCATCCATTCTTTAAAAAAAAAAAAAAGAGAGAGAAGAAGAGAGAAGAAGAAAAAGAAGCAAACCAATCAATCGGGAGTCAAAAAAAAAACAAAAAAAACAAAAAAAAAACAAAAACAAAAACAAAAAAAAAAGGGAGAGAAGAAGAAAGAGGAGAAAATGAGAGAGAAGGAAGAAGAGTAAAAACAGAGAAAGAAAAAGAAGAGGGACAGAAAAAAAGGAGATAAGGGAAGAGATGAAGTACTCGCAGGATCCTGGGGGCTCAGGCCGATGTTGAACAAAAATTGCTCCCTCAGAAGATTAGGAAGGGAAGGAGCGGAGTAGGCAAGAAGCTTCCGGGCAGCCTGAAGGTCATCCTCCCCCAGGCTGGGGGCCCGGCGGATAGAATCTCTCAGAGAGCCCCAAGGGGGCAGGCCCAGCCTCAAGGTCGGGCAGTGGACGAAGAGGTATTTCTCCTTCCAATTATGGATTGAAGAAGGGGCACCTTTCAGCAACCCCTTCTTGCCGAACAGGGGGGAGAAGTACCACCAGTCCTTCGCCAAAGGATGGTGCTTGAAAGTATAGAAGTGCCTAAACAGGGAGAGGGACGGTTGGACCTCGACTACGTGGCAAAGGGAGAGAAATCCTATCAAAAACCTAAAAGAATTTGGAGCCACAGAAGCCAAGGAGATGTCTAAGAAGCGGAAGAGGGCAACAACAAAGGAAGGAAGCGGAAGCCAGAGTCCGGCACGGAATGCTTCCTGGTACAGACAAAAATGATCGGATGGAGGAGTGCTAGCCCGATCAGAAGGGCTAGGCAGCTCCAGGTCGTACTTCGGAGGAACTCCATACTGAACCCTTATCAGAAGGAGTTCCTCCGGAGTCAGGGAACATGGAATGGCGCCCGGTGCAAAAATCGGCCGGAGCCCAGCCCCGGATGCGGGTTCGTCTACAGAACAGGGGACCTGGGGGTTTGAGGCGGAGGAACTCCCAGAACTGTAGGGAGCGGAAGAGCCGGACGACATTTTGAGTAGCTTCGAATGTGGGCTCCAAAGATCCCGAAGAAGATGGACAGGATGAAGGGCGAGGGGTCACAGGAAACTAACTCGGAGGAATACAAAAACAATGACAAAGAAGAGGTCCCTAAGCGGTGGGGAGAAGGTTGAAGGTGCTGGAACTAACCTAGATCGCTCTGAGGGACCAGAGGGATGAAGACAAGAACGGTTTGGAGGGCACCTACAGCTCAAGAAGATGCCAACTGAATCAGGGCTCTCGAAGGGAAAGCAGACACTGTTAAAAACTCTGGAACGGAATAGCGCCCCTAAAGGTGGAAGGACGGGTTTAAATAGACCCTGGGATCTGGCGCCATAATGATCGCGAATCCCCCCAGACCAGCCCGCGCCCGACACGTGTCCCACTCCCCCCGGCGGGCGGCTAAAAGTGGCTGACGAATCGGCAGGGCCATTATGGCGCCGTACCTGGGCCAGTGTACTGGCGGAAATTTTGAAGGGTCCCTTCATATCGCCCTGATTCGAAAAGACTCCAGCACGCGCACATTTAATGCAAAAATATCTGGGGGCGGCCGCGCGCAGGATTCGAGGGGACAGCTTTGGCTGTGCCAATCTCTCTGTACTTCCTTCGTTCGAAATTCTAACTCGAAAGTAGGGGGACTGGTGTTGGGTATAAAATACCCACAGCAGAAGTTCTCAGCAAAATCAACTCCGAATGGACTTCGCCCGGACTCCTACAGGAGCCGGGCTCCGCCCGCGACTTCAGCTCCAAGAGGACTCCGCCCGGCCTCCCACGGGAGCCGGACTCCGCCCACGACTCCAACCTCAAGGGGGACTCCGCCCGGACTCCCACGGGAGCCAGGCTCCGTCGCCAACTTTGACTGCCGGTAAGATCAGTCCGGACTCCTACGGGAGCTGGACTTCGCACCTGACTTTGATTGCAGGGGACTCCGCTCGGACTCCTACGGGAGCCGGGCTCTGCCCGCGACTTCAGCTCCAAGAGGACTCCGCCCGGACTCCCATGGGAGCCGGACTCCGCCCACGACTCCAACCTCAAGGGGGACTCCGCCCGGACTCCCACGGGAGTCGGGCTCCGTCGTCAACTTCGACTGCCGGTAAGATCAGTCCGGACTCCTACGGGAGCTAGACTTCGCACCTGACTTTGATTGCAGGGGACTCCGCCCGGACTCCTACGGGAGCCAGGCTCCGCCCGTGACTTCAGCTCCAAGAAGACTCCGCCCGGACTCCCACGGGAGCCAGACTCCGCCCACGACTCCAACCTCAAGGGGGACTCCCCCCGGACTCCCACGGGAGCCGGGCTCCGTCGCCAACTTCGACTGCCAGTAAGATCAGTCCGGACTCCTACGGGAGCTGGACTTCGCACCTGACTTTGATTGCAGGGGACTCCGCCCGGACTCCTACGGGAGCCGGGCTCCGCCTGCGACTTCAGCTCCAAGAGGACTCCGCCCGGACTCCCATGGGAGCCAGACTCCGCCCACGACTCCAACCTCAATGGGGACTCCGCCCGGACTCCCACGGGAGCCGGGCTCCGTCGCCAACTTCGACTGCCGGTAAGATCAGTCCGGACTCGTACGGGAGCTGGACTTCGCACCTGACTTTGATTGCAGGGGACTCCGCCCGGACTCCTACGGGAGCCGGGCTCCGCCCGTGACTTCAGCTCCAAGAGGACTCCGCCCGGACTCCCACGGGAGCCGGACTCCGCCCACGACTCCAACCTCAAGGGGGACTCCGCCTGGACTCCCACAGGAGTCGGGCTCCGTCGCCAACTTCGACTGCCGATAAGATCAGTTCGGACTCCTACGGGAGCTGGACTTCGCACCTGACTTTGATTGCAGGGGACTCCACCCGGACTCCTACGAGAGCCGGGCTCCGCCCGCGACTTCAGCTCCAAGAGGACTCCGCCCGGACTCCCACGGGAGCCGGACTCCGCCCACGACTCCAACCTCAAGGGGGACTTCGCCCGGACTCCCACGGGAGCCGGGCTCCGTCGCCAACTTTGACTGCCGGTAAGATCAGTCCGGACTCCTACTGGGGCTGGACTTCACACCTGACTTTGATTGCAGGGGACTCCACCCGGACTCCTACGGGAGCCGGGCTCCACCTGCGACTTCAGCTCCAAGAAGACTCCGCCCGGACTCCCACGGGAGCCGGACTCCGCCCACGACTCCAACCTCAAGGGGGACTCCGCCCGGACTCCCACGGGAGCCAGTTTCAATCGCCAACTTCGACTGTCGGTAAGATTAGTCCAGAATCCTACGGGAGCCGGGCTTCGTACCTGACTTTGATTGCAGGGGATTCCGCCCGGACTCCTACGGGAGCCGGGCTCCGCCTGCGACTTCAGCTCCAAGAGGACTCCGCCCGAACTCCCACGGGAGCCGGACTCCGCCCACGACTCCAACCTCAAGGGGGACTCCGCCCGGACTCCCACGGGAGCCGGGCTCCGTCATCAGCTCCGATCGCTGCCGAACTTCAACCGACGGATCTGCACTCCCAAGCAGGCCACGATAACGGCCACGATCCTGCTCCACATCTTAGGACGGATCCCGCGCAGCTCCATCACTCCCTGATAAGCCGCAGTAACGGTCACAGCACTGCTCCACTTCTTAGGACAGATCCCGCGCAGCTCCATCACTCCCTGACAGGCCGCAGTAATGGTCACAGCACTGCTCCATTTCTTAGGACGGATCCCGTGCAGCTCCATCACTCCCTGACAGGCCGCAGTAACGGTCACAGCACTGCTCCACTTCCTATGACGGATCTCGTGCAGCTCCACTACTCCCTGGCAGGCCGCAATAACGGCCACGATCCTACTCCACTTCCTGCGACGGATGCCGCACGATTCTCCCATCCGCTGGCAAGTCGCGACAACAGATGCCGCTCCACTCCCCACGGCAGACTCCACGTGGCACGCCCCGGTGATATCCACGGGTCCACTCCACTACTCTTCGCAGCAAACTCTGCCTGACCCTGGGCAGCCCACTGCCAGATGGTTACAGATGTCGCTATCAGGCTACTGCCCCCTCTGCCTATAAAAGGGGGCCCCAGATACGTTATTCTATGAGCTCTAATTTTTTACCTCAAAACTCTGCTAAATTCTCCGTTCGAGCACTCCATTCTTGTTGAGGCAGAGAATTGACTTGAGCGTCGGAGGGTCTTGCCGAAGCAACCCCACCTCCGGTTTAGACTTTCTTTGCAGGTCCCGGTGGGGACCGCGACTCCCTCGACTCCAGTTTCTCCGGTGCAAGCGGATTTTTGCACCAACAGTAACCATGTGATGCAAAAGTCTCATCTCTACTGAAAGAATCATTTCTTCTAATTTATTTAAATTTTCAATAAAAGTTCTTCCTAAAATAACACTTATTCCTTCTTCTTTGATTGGGAGCTCTATATGAGTATAACTTTTACAAGGCAAGTGCAAGATTTGTTCCAAATACAATGGATCAAGAACAATGTTAACACCTTTCACTAAAGATTTTACTGTTCCATTGCAGTAACTTAAATTCAAATAGAATTCTCTAATCAAATCAACATAAGTATTTTCCTTCAAAAGACAGTAAAACTCCTATCCTTGACTTTTAATTTTTGATCCAATAGAGAACCCTTCTTTTTCAAAAAACTTAAAATCTATGTTCTTCCTGGGTTCTACTCTTCGATTGGAGAGAGGTATCTTGCTTGGACTGAGTGGGGACAGTGAAGAAGCTGGAGCAGGACCTGGAACTGAGGTTGGAGCAGGAGAGGGCTCGGCTGTCATTCTTTTTCTATGCACATCCTCTTCTAACCCACGAACAGACTTTCTTCTTTGCAGTAGCTTTAGTTTGGGAGCCATTTCAAACAATAGAGACATACAAACAGCTTAGGAGACCTAATGAGAGGTAGAGTGGAAAGGATTTTAGAGGAAAGACAAAGATTTTTAAGGAGATGAACCACCGATTTGGAGACGAGGATTTGAAGCTAGGGTAAGCTTGATTCACCCAAATGAGGAAGAGAAGGAAAAGAGATTTAGTTTCTAAGAGGGAGATTTGAATAGAGAAAATTGATGAGAAGAGAGATTTTAAGAGATTTTTGCAGTTGAGAGAGTGGAGAGGGAGGAGATTTTTGTTCGGTGGGATGAGGAAGACGAAAGGCAAAGGGTCGGCTCATTTACAAAAGGAAATTTTCCAATAAAATGGAGAGCCCGATGAGTTTTAATGAAAATTATAAGTTTATCCTAGGGTTAACCCTATGGGTCGCCTCATGACTAGAAAAATTCAAAAAAAAATGATGGAAAAAATTTCGAAAAAAATTGAAACTTGAGAGAGGGGTGTCTATTTAAGAGATTGATCATATGAAAGATAGTTTTGATCTTTTAAGAAAGAAGAAAAGAGAATTAAGCTCAAAATTTGGTTCAATGAATTTTTAGCAAAAAGAACTTGGAATCAGAAAGATACTTAAGTTAATGGATCAAGAATTCCTAGTTCTCTCCTAATTTCACAAAATATATCTTCACTTAAAGTCTTGGTAAAGATGTTAGCCAATTATTTTTCAGTACATACATAATCAAGAATTATATCATTATTTTGGATATGTTCTCTTATGAAATGATGTCTAATTTCAATATACTTTGATCTAGAATGCTGAATTAAATTTTTAGTTAGATTAATAGCACTAGTGTTATCATATCTTATGGGAGTTTCATTGAGTTTGATGCCAAAGTCTTCAAGTTGTTGCTTAATCCACAAGATTTGAGCACAGTAACTTTCGACTGCAATATATTCGGCCTCGATCGTAGACAGTGCCATCAAATTTTGTTTCTTGCTAAATCAAGAGAATAAGTTAACTCCAAAAAATTGGCAAGTTTTACTAGTACTTTTTCTGTCTAGTCTACATCCAGCAAAATTGACATCTGAATATCCTATTAAGTAAATTGATGAGACCTTAGAATATCATAATCTTAGAGTTTGTGTACCTTTTAAATATCTAAAATTTTTTTTAACTGCATTTAAATGTGATTCTTTTGGATTTGATTGAAAGCATGCATATAGACAAACACTAAACATAATATCTAATCTACTAGAAGTTAAATACAATAAAGAACCAATCATGTCTCTATAAAGTTTTGAGTCTACATTTTTACTTTTTTCATTCTTGTCAAGCTTACATGATGGGCTCATGGGGGTACCAATTGCTTTGGAGCCCTCCATTCCAAATCTTTTAAGTAGTTCTCTTGTGTACTCGCTTTGGGTGATGGAGATCCCTTCCTTTGTTTGTTTGATTTGGAGTCCGAGAAAGAATATAAGTTCTCCCATCATGCTCATCTCGAACTCCCTTGCATTAGCTTAGCAAAATCTTAACAAAGAGTTTCATTAGTAGATCCAAATATAATGTCATCAACGTATATTTGTATAACTAAGATATCATCATGATTTTTTTTAATGAAAAGGGTTGTATCTATATTTTTTCCTGAAAAATCATTATCAAGCAAGAATTTACTTAACCTTTCATACCAAGCCCTAGATGCTTGTTTTAAGCCATATAATGCTATGTTTAATTTGAAAACATGATTAGAAAAAGCATGATTTTCAAAATCGAGGGGTTGTTCTACATAAACTTCTTCGACAATATAACCATTTAGAAAAGTACTTTTGACATCCATTTGGAATAATTTAAAATTCATAAAGCACGCATATGCAAGTAAAAGCCTAATTACTTCTAATCTAGAAACAGGTGCAAAAGTCTCATCAAAATCAATTTCCTCTTCTTGATTATAGCCCTTTGCAACCAATCTTGCTTTATTTCTAATTATATTTCTATGTTCATCCAATTTATTCCTATATACTCATTTTGTGCCAATTATTTAATAATTTTTAGATCTTGATACTAAAGTCCATATATTATTTCTTTCGAATTGATTAAGTTCCTCTTGCATTGTATTTATCCAATTATAATCTTTTTCAACTTTATCTAGGTTTTAGGTTCAAAATGAGAAATAAATGCAAAATAATTGTATGCATCTCTAAGTGAAGAACGAGTTCTTACTCCATGTGTAGGATCACCAATGATTAATTTTTTGGGATGATTGTGATCATACCTCCATACCTCCATTCTTTGGGTAGATCATTTGTACCTTGAGGTTGTTCCTGTTGTTCTTCACCTTCATCCTCTTGTTTGTTATCATGTTCTTCTTCATTTTGAATTGTTGAGTCTTTTAGGGTGAGCTCCTTCATCCTTTCTATAAGAGGATCTGCATCATCAATACCTTCACTCTTCCTTGAAGGAAGATCATTAGTCTCATCAAAAATAACATGTATTGACTTCTCTACTACTAAAGTTCTTTTATTGAAAACTCTAAAAGCTTTGCTAGAAGAGGAGTAACCAAGAAAAATAACTTCATCGAATTTTGCATCAAATTTTTTTAATCTCTCTTTATCATTGTTCAAAACAAAATATCGACAATTAAAAATATAAAAAAATGTAATGTTTGGTTTTCTTCCTTTCCAAAGCTTATAGGATATTTTCTTTAGAATTGGTCTAATTAAAGCATGATTTAAAATATAACATACCGTGTTAATTGCTTCCACCCAAAAGTATCTTGGGAGGTTGCTTTCACATAGCATGGTATGGGCCATTTCTTCAAGGATTCTATTTTTTCTTTCTACTATCTCATTTTGTTGAGGTGTCCTAGGTGCTGAAAAGTTATGATCAATGCCTTTTTCATCACAAAATTTTTCAAAATCTTTATTTTCAAATTTGGTTCCATGATCACTTCAAATATTTTGAATTGAAATACCTTTTTCATTAGTAACTCTTCGATAAAATTTTGAGAACACATAAAAAATTTTATCTTTATATGTCAAAAAGAAAATCCATGTAAAATGAAAGAAATCATCAATAATTATAAAGCCATATCATTTTTCACTTAAACTAGTAGTTCTAGTGGGTCCAAATAAATCGATGTGCAATAATTCTAATGGCCTAAAAGTTGAAACAATATTTTTAGATTTGAATGAAACTTTTATTTGTTTACCTAGTTGGCATGCATCATAAATTCTATCTTTTTTAAAATTTAATTTAGATAAATCGATAACCAATTCTTTTTTAATAAGTTTTGAAAGTGAATGCATGCTAATATGTGCAAGCCTACGGTGCCAAAGCCAACTAGTCTCATTAAATTTGGCATTCAAGGACTAGGCATTGCAAGTTTATCTTGAAAAGATCATTCAAATCTACTATATAAATATTATCATGTCTATGCCCAACAAATTTATTGCCTTCATCATTGGGACTAGTTACTATGCATAATGAAGATTCAAAAATAACTTTGTACCCTTTATCACATAATTGACTAATGCTTAATAAATTATGTTTCAATCTATCTACTAATAAAATATTTTTAATATACTTAGAGGGAGTGATACCAATGTTACCTATACCGATGATCTTTCCTTTGCTATTGTCTCCAAAGGTGACCATCCCTTCATCTTTTACATCAAGTGTGATGAATTGGGATTCGTCACCGGTCATGTGTCTTAAGCACCCGCTATCAAAATATCATTTTTGATTTGTTCCTTAGAATAGAAGACACACCTACATGCAAAAATCAAGTTTTTACTTTAGGTACCCAAATTTTCTTGGATCCTCTTTGGTTAGTCACAATTATTCCTTTTGAAACCCATATTTTCTTCACATTAGAATTTTTTGATTTCCTAGAGAAGCATGTATAGAATTTGTGTCATACTTTACTACATTTAAAGCAAGTAATATGAAAACTTGTTGCTTGATGAGTTCACAAAGATATTTTTCAGAAATTTTTGTTTCTTTAAAGGATTGTATTCAAGACCGACTTTATCATAAATGACCTTTTGATTATCAAGTATCATTTGAAGTTTATTTAAACTTAGAGTGAACTTTTCTATCATGGATTTTAACTTAGCAATTTTATTTTTCAAGTTTAGATTTTCTTATATCAAGATCAATTTTTTATTTGAAATAATCTCATTTTCTTTTAGTAAAGATTGATTCTTTAATTTTAATTCTTTGTTCTATACCCCTAACTTCTTTAGATCATCAACTAGATAATAAAATGCTTCTTGAAGTTCTTCAAAGATAAAGTCACTAGGAGTTTTAGCATTTACCTTATTTTTATGTACCATAAGGCACAAGTTAGCTTGTTCATGTGAATCTTCTTCTTCGAAGCTTGACTCATCACTATCACTCCATGTAGCTACCATAGCCTTTTTCTTGTACTTCTTAGGGTCCGTCTTAAGTAGTGGACATTCAGACCTAAAGTACCCTGACTTTTTACATTCATAACAAATAAGGGGCTGCTCCTTATCCTTCTCCTTGCTATGCTCCCCTTTTGTAGGTGGCCTCTTCCTCATCCCTTATTTTGTTTTCTTCATAAATTTTTTAAACTTTTTAGTGATGAGGGCTATTTCTTCATCTTGCTCTTCATTTTCTATTTTATCAGATTTCTCATCGAGTTTAGCAATGGATTTGAGGGTGATTATCCTCTTTTTCTTAACATTTTCTTCTTGATGTTGTTTCATGCTTAGCTCATGTGTCATTAGCGATCCTAGAAGCTCCTCCAAGGATAAGACATTCAAATCTTTGGCTTCTTAAATTGCGATCACTTTAGCTTTCCAAGTCCTTGGTAAAGATCTAAGAATCTTTCTCATAAAATCATTGTTAGAGTAAGACTTATCAAGACTTTTTAGATCATTAATAATATCCGTAAAGTGAGTAAATATTTCAGTTATTGATTCAGCATGCTCTATTTTAAAGAGTTCATATTTATGCACAAGCATGTTGATTTTTGATTCCTTAACTTGATTAATTTCTTCATGTGTTACTTCTAACTTATCCAATATTTTTTTAGCTGACATGCATGTTGAAATATGATTAAACTCATTAGCATCTAAAGCATAATATAAAATATTCATGGCTTTAGCATTGAGTTGAGCTATTTTCTTGTCAATCTCATCCCATTCTCTTTCAGGTTTGGTTGATTCTACACCATCAATTATCTTAGTGGGTGTGTGTGGTCTATTTACTATGATACTCTACATATCATAATCAAGTACTTGAATAAAGATTTTCATCCGAGCCTTCCAATAGGTGTAGTTTGACCCATTGAAAAATGAAGGTTGGTTTGTGGACTGCCCCTCGGCTAGTGAAGCACCAACTTGAGTTGCCATAGATCTTTAGCTCTTTGATGGTTAAATCAAAGTAGGGCTAGAGCACCATGCTCTGATACCACTTGTTTCCCAACTATGCAACCCAAGAGAGGGGGTGAATTGGGTTTTTAAAATTTTAAAGTTAATTTAGAACCACAAGGATTAAGTAATAATAAGCAAGTTATGTATAGTAAGTGATTTAAACTAAGTGTAAAAATGAGATGCAAGAATATAAGAAAATAAAAAAAAATAGACAGAGAGCAAGTATGCACACCACAAACAAACAAGATTTATAGTGATTCGGTACCAATCTTGCACCTACATTCACTCTCCAAGCTCCTACTTGGGAATTTAAATCCACTAAAACATATTCAATAAGAATACTGAAAGGAATATGCCCTACAAGCCAATCAAAATTTATATTTTGATGGGTTTTCCTTGTAATCTTTCAGACTTATGTATTGACTCTTTAAATAATAAAAGGCATTTTCATCATATGTTGCATCTTACTTTAGTAATGATTATGATGAACTCCATAAATTAGGAAAATAAGTTTAGGGTTATGATGAGATCATATCTATGAGACCAAAAATCCTAAAAATCCTGATTTAGAATATTCCTAGTCATAGGAGCATTGAGTAGGAGATCAATGTTCCGGATAGATTAGCACTTTCTATGTATGCTCGATGGAGAAGGTGGCAGATCTCATATACCACTTGTGTGAGACACTAATACAAGGAAGTGGGTGCTCATTAGAGAATGAGTTCACTGAATTGATCCGACTTAAGAAACATCTTATGAAATTTACTTACCTGTCAAGAGATGTTTTCTTATAGTGGGAGTTGTGCATGTAATTCTTTGACCTGAGACTACCATAGAACCTTGTATACATGAATTCATATTTTTTGGTTCATACTCATTCATGACTTAGTCATGTATGGGGTGTTCTAGATATGGTAGAATATGTATGGAGGTTGTGAGTAGGTCAACATGAAATCGATCACTCCTGGTAAGAGGAAATCGCATCCTTGTTGTTCTGATCGATTGATGATTCAGGAAGCCTTTGATCAAAGTAAAATAAAAATTAGAAAGAGTTTCTAATATTTTATTAATTGAATCATCATATAAGATTGAGAGAAATATGAGTATGATATTGGATTTGACATCATTCCATATCCAGAGTCATATTCAGGGTGCAGGGAGATCGCAGGATCAAATTGCATGATAACTTTCCACTGAAGGGTATTTTTGGTATTTCTATCAAAAATTTTATATCTTTCAGGTAGATATGATACGTTGCTAGACATCAATCTTATTTTATGGGTTTGATCAAATTAAATAGTTTAATTCAATCACCAATTAGAAAGAGTTCTAATTGCTGAAATCGGGTTAGCTCGATTGGATCTAGATCGGTTAGATTAAATTCTAATCAAATCAAATCGACTTGAACTCAGATCTATTGCTGGGTAGATGTGGAACCCAATGGGTCACACACAAAGGGTATTGATCAGGGGTCTAATTGGATTAGATCATGTTTGCAAAATTGACATGCTAGCACATGTTGCAAAAAACTAGCTCCTTGTTTCGAATCGGGTTTAAAATTGATTCCAGATTGGGCTAATTAAGGCTAAATTAATTCAAATCAATTTTTGGATTTGAGTTGGTTCAGCCCTTTGCTGCATGTACCGAAAATTTGGAGCCAGGAAACCAATTCTCCACGAGTCAAGAATTTTTCTTGTGCGTGGGTACAGTTTTTGTGTGCAGAAATAGTTTTTGCATCCCATGAGATGGGTGCCTCATCCTCGAGCTTATCCTATGTTCCATGATAAAATAAATTTTTGAATGATTCCTGACTTCATTTGTAGCATCAGGAATTTTTTTGAAGTTAAAATTCCTTCTGGTTTAATCGTGGAAATTTATTGAAGTTGGAAATCCTGTCAGCCTGATCCATGCGCCTGACCAAGAGTCCAACTTGTGAAGGAATCTAACCCTTTTGTCACGCCACTTTTTAATCTGAATTTTTTTCCACGACATTCTTATGTTAGTGCTTGATTTTTGGCCATTGGATGGACAAAATTACATTGATGGGTGGTGGAAAAAAATTATGCCATGCGAAGCTGCGTGACTCATCGGAGAATCATCGAGAAAAATATTCTGAAGAGTCCTTCTGCATGAAGCGTCTCTTGGATTTTTTCTCATTGATTGCCATGTGTCAAAAACTTTTAGATAGGCATGAGAATTCATCAGGAGGCATGATATTTTCTGATGGATGCGAGATGGCGCGTGGAAGGGGCGCGAAAAATTTCTGAAGGCAACCCATCGCTAAGTATTTAAAGGGGGATGCGCCGGGGGATTGGATTCATTCAGATTTCCAATTCCTCCTTTCTTTCTAACATCCTCTCCCTATTGTCCAATTAGTCTCTTCCTTCTCTTGTTAGGACAAGTCCAAAAATAAAAAGGACAAGTCCGATTTTAGGACAAGAGTCTAGGAAGAAAATTAAGGAAGACAAGGAGAGAAGAAAGGTAGGGATAGGAAGGCTAGGAGAAGAGGAAGAGCGTCTTGAGGTCCTGGTGTTCAAGAAAATTCTCAGAGTGTGAATTTTGGAGGAGGAATCATCTCAAAGAGTTGGTGTCCTGATCATAGCCCTGTGTGGATCACCGTTGGAGGGCGAACACTTGGGCGCCTGGTGGAGGTTCTACCGAAATTTGGATTAAGCGCTGCAGGTATTCTTCTATAACTTAAATTTAATCTTGAATTTATGTTATATATGATTGTTAATCATCAAGAAGATACTGGTTTAAGAGTTTAATATTTAGGATTTCTTTATTAAAATTTTGAAATACATTATGGTTCCACTGTGCATGCCCACTCTGAAACCCTACAGTGGTATCAGAGCCGGCCTTGTTTGGTTCAATCATATATACATAATATTTATATGATCCATAGTATAATTTATACTATAAAATAATTTATGCTTTTATATGATGATATGAAATAATACATATATCATTCACCACTTCATCATCTTGACATAAGGTTGTCCTAGCATAACGGGGTTATGCTGCAATGTTGTCCTAGGATGATGAATGTCCATATGTTACACTTGCACATGTAGAAAATTTTAATATTGATACATAAATGGGTATTATGTAGTTAGAATGTGCATGAGACCAAATAAAATCCCTCATTAAAAAATTATATTAAGTGGTAGTGATATGCAACTATGGGTTAACCAATTCTTGATCAATTGATCAATTGGTGTCTAGGAAAGTGCTATAGGTGGTTTTTTAATTGGTTCCATTGTCTGATCTGGCCAATTTATTGGTGTCTAAGAAAAGCAATGGGGGGACTCCCACCTTACTTACCTGGCCAATTTGATTAAGCGATCTTGATATTGAAAAACCCTAATGTTGAAAACACTATTAAGGGCCTTCCTTCATGCTAGGTTAATGTTACATCATGAACTATAGCTAGTTTGTTGTGTTAACATGAGGCTTGTCATAAGGATTGATATAACATAATCCTGGTGCATAGAAGATGCTTACGATAATTTTGAATATACTGCTTTGTTGTGTTAACACAAGGGCAGTTATATTAGAATTTGACTGTATTGAAATGAAGGGTCTAACTTAACTAAAATATTATAGCTTGTTGTGTTAACACAAGGCTAATAATATTTTAGAGGTCAAGATATAATATTGAAAATTGCATGAGATGCAATTGGAAAGAGTTTCCTATCTATGAACTCATAAGAGTTTGTTGTGTTAACACAAGATCATTATGAGGAATTAGGGTCTCAATCCCACTAAGATAAATATAACATATGTCTCGTTCATCATAGTAGAGGGTTATGATGTTCGATAAAATAGTAGGAGGTACAATTAAATCTAAAGACCTTATTTAATTGTATGAGTCAATATGAGTTGTTTGCTTATGAAATATTTTTTAATTTTTATAGATTAAATTCTACAAATGGCATCTTCACTATCATTGCGAAGAATTTTAGATTCCAACAAGTTGATCGGTCTCAATTATGTGGACTGGTTGAGAAATTTAAAGATCGTACTCACTTAGGAGAAACTCTCCTATATTCTTGACATCCCTGAACCACAAGAGGTTGGGGATGATGCCACAGAAGAGGAGGTATCCACATACAGGATGTGGAAGAATGACAGTTTGACTGTCAAGTACATCATACTGGCCTCTATGAGCAATGAGTTGCAGAGGCAGCATGAGAGCATGGATACTCAATCCATACTCCTCAATCTTAAAGAGTTGTATGGAGAACATAGTAGAACTGCTAGATATGAGATATCTAAGCAGTTATTCCATACTAGAATGACTGAGGGATCATCCGTACAAGACCATGTCCTGAAGGTCATTGATCTGATCACTAGATTGGGTCAACTTGGTTTTGTGATAGATGGAGAATTAAGTCAGGATTTGATCCTGCAATCTCTCCCTGAGTCATTCGCTCAGTTTGTTGTGAACTATCATATGAACAAACTGAATACCTCCTTACCTAAGTTGTTAAATATGCTTAAGACAGTTGACAGCCATATTAAGAAAGAAAAGGCTCCACTTCTTCTTGTGGGTAAAACCTCTAAGAAGATGTCAGGTTTTAAGGGTTCAAAGAAAGCACTGAATCCTATGGGTGGCAAGATGAAGAAGAAGGGGAAGAAAGTCTCCGGACAGGGTACCTGCTTTCACTGCGGCAAGGTAGGACACTGGAAAAGAAATTGCAAATTATATCTTGCAATTATAAAGGCAGGTGCAAGCGATGCACCAAAAGGTATGTATGAGATACATACAATTTTGTCATTAAGTTCTTCCAATTCAGACTCTTGGGTATTGGATACTGCCTGCGGTTCTCATATCTGCAAGTCATTGCAGGGGCTGCAGAACATTAGAGTGCTGAAGAAGGGTGACTTCGAGCTCTACGCCATTGGAGGAGAGTCAATCCAAGCAGAGGTTGTAGGGACATATATGTTAAAGTTACCTTCTGGAAAGATCTTAGAGCTAGAAAACTGTTATTATATGCCTAAGATCATTAGAAATATTATTTCTGTATTGTTACTATTGCAATGAGGTTATGAAATAAATGGAAAGAGCAATAGTTGCTCAATTTCTTTTTCTAATGAAATTATCTGTCAAGGCGTTATTAATAATGGTCTTCTAATTCTATCTAATGATAATATTTTCCATATTAATGAAAGTAAAAAGCGAAAGAGAGAAGAGTTGAATAATACTTTACTTTGGTATTGTCGACTTGGTCATATAAGTGAGATAAGGATTAACAAGTTATACAAAGAAGAGTTCTTTGATCCTTATGATTATGAATCATTAGGTACTTGTGAATCTTGTCTTATGGGAAAAATGACTAAGACTCCATTTAGTGGACATGGAGAAAGGACAAGTGAGTTATTAGGACTTGTACATACTGATGTATGTGGTCCTGTGACAACAGAAGCCAGAGGAGGATACTCTTATTTTATAATGTTCACTGATGATTTATCTAGGTTTGGATATCTGTATCTTATGAAACACAAGTCCGAAGCCTTTGATAAATTTAAAGAGTATCAAAGTATGGTCGAGAAACAAACTAGAAAAAGTATTAAAATCTTTCGATCTGATCGAGGAGGAGAATACTTATCCAATGAATTTGTAGATCATCTTAAAGAAAATGGAATTCTCTCAGAATGGACCCCTCCCTATACACCATAGCTAAATGGTGTAGCAGAAAGGAGGAATCGTACTTTATTAGATATGGTGCGGTCCATGATGTGCCTTACAGATTTGCCAATTTCTTTCTGGGGATATACCCTAGAAACTGCTGTCTATATCTTGAATAGAGTACCTTCAAAATCTGTACCAAGCACTCCATATGAGATATGGAGAGGAAAAAAGCCTAATCTTAAGTATCTTAAGATTTGGGACTGTCCAGCTTATGTTAAAAGAAATTTCGGACATAAGCTGAGTGCTAGGGCAAATAAATACTTATTTGTAGGTTATCCTAAAGAGAGTATAGGATACCTCTTTTACCATCCTACTGAACATAAGGTGTTTGTCAGTAAATATGCCACTTTTATGGAAAAAAAAGTTTATCCTAGAAAGAGGCAGTGAGAAGAAAATTGAACTTGGAGAAGTTCAAGACCTACAAATGCAAGCACAAGATGATCCTCAACCAAAAATATCCATTAATGAAGTACAAACACAAAGTACACCTCCTCTTCGAAGGTCGGATAGGGTGCGGAATGCACCTATGAGGTATGGGTTCGTTATTGAGAATAATGAAGCCCACATCATTGAGAATGATGAACCTTTGACCTATACGGAAGCCATCATGAGAAGGGACTCAGACAAATGGCTAGAGGCTATAAAATCCGAAATGAACTCCATGTATTCCAACCAAGTGTGGATTTTGGTTGATGCACCAGAGGGTGTGACCCCTATTGGATGCAAATGGGTCTATAAGAAAAAGATTGGAGTGGATGGCCAAGTTGAAACCTATAAAGCTAGATTAGTAGCCAAAGGTTTCAGGCAAAAATTGGGTATTGATTATGATGAAACATTTTCACCTGTTGCCATGCTCAAATCTATACAGATTATGCTTGCAATAGCATCATACCATGTGTTGGTGCAAAAATCCGCCTGCGCCGGAGAAGCTGGAGTTGAGGAAGCCGCGGTCGCCACCGGGACCTGCAAGGGAAGTCTAAACCGGAGGTGGGGTTGCTCCGGCAAGACCCTCCGACGCTCAAGTCAGTTCTCTGCCTCAACAAGAATGGAGTGCTCGAACAGAGAATTTAGCAGAGTTTTGAGATAAGGCAAAAGGCTTAAAAAATAACGTATCTGAGTCCCCCCTTTTATAGGCGGGGGAGGCAACGGACTGATGGCGACGTGTGTAACTGCCTGGTAGTGGGCCGCCCATGGTCAGGGGAATTGATTGCGAAAGATAATGGAGCAGACACGTGGGTATCACCTCGACTTGCCACGTGGAATCCGTTATGAGGGGTGGAGCAGCATCCGTCGTCAGGAGAATCGCATGGTATCCATCGCAGGAGGTGGAGCAGGTTCGTGGCCGTTACTGTGGCCTGCCAGGGGGATAATGGAGCTGTGCGGAGTCCGCCACAGGAAGTGGAGCAGGGCGGCTATGGCTGCTGCGGCTTGTCAGGGAATGATGATACTGCGTGGAGTCCGCCACAGGAGGTGGAGCAGGGTCGCGGCCGTTTTGAGGGCCTGTCAGGGGGCGTGGATCTGTCGATTGAAGCTCGGCAATGGTCGGAGCCATCGTGAGCGGAGCCCGGCTCCCGTAGGAGTCCGGGCGGAGCTGTTCTGATGTCGGCGGTGGAGTCCGGCTCCCGTAGGAGTCCGGGCGGAGCTGTGATGATGGCGGCAGAGCCCGGCTCCCATAGGAGTCCGGGCGGAGCTGCGCTGCAAACAAAGTCAAGGGTGAAGTCCGGCTCCGATAGGAGTCCGGATTGAGCTTACCAGCGATTGATATTGAGAGCGGAGCCCGGCTCCCGTAGGAGTCCGGGCGGAGCTGTTTTGATGTTGGCGGCGGAGCCCGACTCCCGTAGGAGTCCGGGCGGAGCAGCGCTTGCTGATGATGGTGGAGCCCGGCTCCCGTAGAAGTCCGGGCGGAGCTGCACTTGCTGATGGCGGTGGAGCCCGGCTCCCGTAGGAGTCCGGGCGGAGCTGTGCTGATGTCGTCGGTGGAGCCCGGCTCCCGTAGGAGTCCGGGCGGAGCTGCGCTGCAAACAAAGTCAAGGGTGAAGTCCGGCTCTGATAGGAGTCCGGATTGAGCTTACCAGCGATTGATATTGAGAGCGGAGCCCAGCTCCCGTAGGAGTCCGGGCGGAGCTGTTTTGATGTTGGTGGCGGAGCCCGGCTCCCATAGGAGTCCGGGCGGAGCAGCGCTTGCTGATGGCGGTGGAGCCCGACTCCCGTAGGAGTCCGGGCGGAGCTGCACTTGCTGATGGCGGTGGAGCCCGGCTCCCGTAGGAGTCCGGGCGGAGCTGTGCTGATGTCGTCGGTGGAGCCCGGCTCCCGTAGGAGTCCGGGCGGAGCTGCGCTGCAAACAAAGTCAAGGGTGAAGTCCGGATTGAGCTTACCAGCGATTGATATTGAGAGCGGAGCCCGGCTCCCGTAGGAGTCCGGGCGGAGCTGTTTTGATGTTGGCGGCGGAGCCCGGCTCCCGTAGGAGTCCGGGCGGAGCTGCACCTGCTGATGGCGGTGGAGCCCGGCTCCCATAGGTGTCCGGGCGGAGCTGCACTTGCTGATGGCGGTTCCGCCGTGGGTTCCGACTGTGGGTATTTTATACCCAACACCAGTCCCCCTACATCCGAGTTTTGAATTTCAAACGAAGGAAGTACACAGAAGTACAGTCGGAACCGTCCCTTCGAATCCCGCGCCCTGCCGCTCCCGGATATTTTGGCATTAAATGAGCGCGTGCCGGAGTCTTTTCGAATTGGGGCGGTACGAGGTGATGCTTCGAAGACCCCGCAGGTACGCTGGCCTAGGTACGGCACAATTATGGCCCTGCCAACCGCCAGCCGCCTTCAGCCGTCTACCATGGGGAGTGGGACACGTGTCGGATGCGGACTAGCCTGGGGGGATTCGAGATCATTATGGCGCCGGATCCCAGGGTCTATTTAAACTCGTCCTCCCCCCTTTCAGGCGTCCCACTCCGCTTCTGATTTCTTGCCGGCGTCTGTCATCTCCCCGAGAGTCTGCTCTAGCGAACGCCCTCTCGAGCCATAGGCGCCTTCCGTTCCTCGCTCCCCAGGCCCCCAGAGCAGGATAGGTTAGTGCCCACCTTCTCCTTCTTACCGCTTAGGGTCCTCTCCTCCTTCCTCTTCTTTCGTGTCCTCTCCTGAGTTGACTTCCGGCGTCCCCCTCCTTTCTCGGCTTGCATTTCTAGGGCCCTTTAGGTTCTCCCCCAAAGAAAAATGTCTTCCGATTCTTCTTCCCCCGTAAGCCCTGGGAGCTCTTCTGCTTCAAACCCCCAGGCCCCTGTCTCTGCGGACGAACCCGCGTTTGGGGCAGGGTCTCGCCCGGTCTTCGCACCGGGCGCTATTCCTTGTTCGTCGACTCCGGACGAACTTCTCCTGATAAGGGCTCAGTATGGGGTCCCTTCAGAGTACGATCTGGAGCTTCCTGGCCCCTCCGTCCACCGCCGTCGCAGCTGCGCCACCCGCGCCGAGCTCTCCACCCCCTGCCCCCGAGGTCTGAGACCTCCGATCTTGTATCTTTCCTTTGTCGCCATATTTCCCTTCCGCTTGTCTTCAAAATTGATCAATAAAGTCGAACTTCTTATTGTGGATGACCTTTCCTTCCCCCTGCTTCTTCTTTACTGCCTTTCTTCTTGTAAAGAGTTGGTCTCTGACGTTTGCATCTTCCGTTGGCAGCGTCCTGCCGAAGCACTTCCCTTGCCCCTGGGGGTCCCGCTGAAGTCAACTATCCAACGGCTAAAAAAGGAGGTCCTCCACCTGACGAAGAAGTTGAAAAAGTCGGAGGGCGAGCTCTGCCAGGCGAAAAAATGCTATTCCGAGGCCGCCGCTGAGGCCGCCCACTTCAGGAGTCTCCAAGTGAAGGCAATCATGGACTACAGCCGGAGGGAGGCGAACTTTGCGAAGGAGCTCAAAGAATGCACGAAGAGCGCCAGCGACCGAACTTGGGCTCAAGAGGCCAGGATCAGCGCCCTTAAAGTGGAGCTGTCGGCTGCCAAGAGGAGGATCGGCCAGCTGGAAGGGAACTCACCCCGGCTCACAGCGCGGGATGAGCAGATATGGTCGCAAAAAGTTTCCGACCTCCAGAAGCAGCTTCAAGATGCCGAGATGAGCCACGATGTGCAGCGGGCCAGCTGGCGCCGACAGGTAGAGGAGCACAAGGGGAGATTTCGTCGAGCGGCGGATGAGGTAGTCCGTCTCCAGAGGCAGTTGGTTACTAGGGCGCAGCTTGCTAACGCCCAAGATAACGAAGAGCTCCAAGCCCTGAGAGGCTCTGTCGAAGGGATTTCTGTCTCCCTTGGGGAGAAGACAGCTGAGCTTCAACAAGTAAAAATCCAACTGGGACTCGAGCAGAAGGCCGTCGCGGACGCAGAGGCGGAGTCCGAAGTTTTGCGGAAGTGGCATCGGGAAGCGGAGGCTGAGAGCCGGCGACTTCGTCAGGCGCTCCAGGATATGCTGCAAAAGAAGGAAGAACTAGAGGAAATGGTGGAGACCCTGAGGCAGTCCTGGTCGGGGGATGGAGGTGATCACCCTATGTTAGAGGGAGCAGGACCTCCTTAGAGTTCTTTTGTAGTCACCCCCTTTTTGTAGCTGCCCCCCTTTTCTTTTCTTATCGTTTTGTCCCTCTTTTTCTGGCCGTCCTGGCCTTGTAGTACATATATCGAAAATGAGAAAAAGGCATTTTATGTTACCTTGTCCGCGTGTAGCACTAATATTGTCGTTCCTTGACCCTTTCTCGTTGTTTGGCCTGTTTGGCTTAGAGGTCGTCGTGGGAAAGGGCTCTTCCCTTCCATCCGATCTCGTCATGTGGCCGAGCCTCGCCACCATTTTTAACCCTGGCTGGCGAAGTGGCGGATGGGGCCTGGCTTTCTTAGGAGCCCGGGCGAAGTCTTTCTTGGGGGCGGAACCCGGCTCCCGTAGGAGTCCGGGTGAAGTTTACCTTGGCGGCGGAACCCGGCTCCCGTAGGAGTCCGGGTGAAGCTTTACCTGGCGGCGGAACCCGGCTCCCGTAGGAGTCCGGGTGAAGCTTTACCTGGCGGCAGAACCCGGCTCCCGTAGGAGTCCGGGTGAAGCTTTACCTGGCGGCGGAACCCGGCTCCCGTAGGAGTCTGGGTGAAGCTTTACCTTGCGGCGGAACCCGGCTCCCGTAGGAGTCCGGGTGAAGCTTTACATTGCGGCGGAACCCGGCTCCCGTAGGAGTCCGGGTGAAGCTTTACCTGGCGGCGGAACCCGGCTCCTGTAGGAGTCCGGGTGAAGCTTTACCTTGCGGCAGAACCCGGCTCCCGTAGGAGTCCGGGTGAAGCTTTACCTGGCGGTGGAACCCGGCTCCCGTAGGAGTCCGGGTGAAGCTTTACCTTGCGGCGGAACCCGGCTCCCGTAGGAGTCCGGGTGAAGCTTTACCTGGCGGCGGAACCCGGCTCCCGTAGGAGTCCGGGTGAAGCTGTTTTGATGTTGGCGGCGGAGCCCGGCTCCCGTAGGAGTCCGGGCGGAGCAGCGCTTGCTGATGGCGGTGGAGCCCGGCTCCCGTAGGAGTCCGGGCGGAGCTGCACCTGCTGATGGCGGTGGAGCCCGGCTCCCGTAGGAGTCCGGGCGGAGCTGCACTTGCTGATGGCGGTTCCGCCATGGGTTCCGGCTGTGGGTATTTTATACCCAACACCATGATTATGAGATTTGGCAAATGGATGTGAAGACCGCCTTCCTTAATGGTCATCTTGAGGAAGAGGTTTACATGTCTCAGCCAGAAGGGTTTGTCTCAAAAGGGAGAGAAAATCAGGTATGCAAGCTTAAGAAATCTATTTATGGATTAAAACAGGCCTCGAGGAGTTGGAACATCCGATTTGATGTTATAGTCAAAGAGTTTGGCTTTATCAAAAATATGGATGAACCTTGTGTATATAAGAAGACTAGTGGGAGTGCCATTATCTTCTTAGTTTTATATGTGGATGACATACTTCTTATTGAGAATGATATCCCAATGTTACAATCGGTCAAGACATGGCTATCAAGTAAGTTTTCCATGAAGGATTTGGGTGAAGCATCCTATATACTAGGTATAAAGATCTATAGGGATAGATCTAAGAGGATGTTAGGCTTGTCCCAATCCAGGTACATAGACTTAGTGCAAAAGAGGTTTAGCATGGATGGAAGTAAAAGAAGTTATTTACCCATGAGTCAAGGCATACATCTCTCTAAAAGGATGTCTCCTAAAACACCAGAAGAGAGAAATAGAATAAGTTCTATTCCCTATGCTTCGACAGTAGGGTCGATCTTGTATGCTATGCTATGTACTAGGCCTGATGTTGCCTATGCCTTGGCATAGTTAGTAGATTTCAGGCTGATCTAGGAGAAGATCATTGGAAAGCAATGAAAAATATTCTTAAGTACCTAAGAAGGACTAAAGATATTTTTCTAGTATATGGAGGATCTGATTTAAAACTAAAAAGTTATTCTGACTCTAGTTTCCAATCAGTCCCTGATGATAGTAAGTCCACTTCAGGATATGTCTTTACTCTTAATGGTGGAGCTGTTAGTTGGAAAAGTTTCAAGCAGTAGACTGTAGCTGACTCAACCACTGAGGCAGAATATATAGCTGCAAGTAAAGCCGCCAAAGAAGCTGTCTGGATGAAGAAGTTCATCACTGAGTTAGGTGTCGTTCCTGAGATTAAGAATCTAGTACCACTTTACTGTGATAATACTGGAGCAGTAGCTCAAGCAAAGGAACCAATGTCTCATCATAAATTCAAGCACATTCTAAGACGCTTTCATCTCGTTCGTGAAATAATCGAAAGACAAGATGTTGTCATTGAACGAGTAGAAACAAAGAATAACATAGCAGACCCATTCACTAAGGCTCTACCACAGCAGTAATTCGATCGCCATCTCAATTGTATGGGGATAAAATATAAGGGCGATTGGCTTTAGTGCAAGTGGGAGATTGAAAGGAATATGCCCTACAAGCCAATCGAAATTTGTATTTTGATGGGTTTTCCTTGTAATCTTTCAAACTTATGTATTGACTCTTTAAATAATAAAAGACATTTTCATCATATGTTGCATCTTACTTTAGTAATGATTATGATGAACTCCATAAATCAAGAAAATGGGTTTAGGGTTATGATGAGATCATACCTACGAGACCTAAAATCCTAAAAATCTTGATTTAGAATATTCCAAGTCATAGGAGCATTGAGTAGGAGATCAATGTTCCGGATAGATTAGCACTTTCTATGTATGCTCAATGGAGAGGGTGGCAGATCTCATATGCCACATGTGTGAGACACTAACACAAGAAAGTGGGTGCTCATTAGAGAATAGGTTCACTGAATTGATCCGACTTAAGAAACATCTTATGGAATTTACTTACTTGTCAAGAGATGTTTTCTTATAGTGGGAGTTGTGCATGTAATCCCTTGACTTGAGACTACCATAGAACCTTGTATACATGAATCCATATTTTTTGGTTCATACTCATTCATGACTTAGTCATGTACGGGGTGTTCTAGATATGGTAGAATGTGTATGGAGGTTGTGAGTAGGTCAACATGGAATCGATCACTCCTGGTAAGAAGAAATCACATCCTACTTGTTCTGATCGATTGATGATTCAGGAAGCCTTTGATCAAAGCAAAATAAAAATTAGAAAGAGTTTTTAATATTTTATTAATTGAATCATCATATAAGATGGAGAGAAATATGAGTATGATATTAGATTTGACATCATTCCATATCCAGAGTCATATTCGGGGTGCAGGGAGATCGCAGGATCAAATTGCACGATAACTTTCCACTGAAGGGTATTTTTGGTATTTCTATCAAAAATTTTATATCTTTCAGATAGACATGATACGTTGCTAGACGGCAATCTTGTCTTATGGGTTTGATCGAATTAAAGAGTTTAATTCAATCACCAATTAGAAAGAGTTCTAATTGCTGAAATCGGGTTAGCTCGATTGGATCTAGATCGGTTAGATTAAATTCTAATCAAATCAAATCGACATGAACTCGGACCTATTGCTGGCTAAATGTGGAACCCAATGGGTCACACACTAAGATTATTGATCAGGGGTCTAATTGGATTAGATCATGTTTGCAAAATTGACATGCTAGCACATGTTGCAAAAAACTAGCTCCTTGTTTTGAATCGGGTTTAAAATTGATTTCAGATTGGGCTAATTAAGGATAAATTAATTCAAATCAATTTTGGATTTGAGTTGGTTCAGCCCTTTTCTGAATGTACCAAAAATTTGGAGCCAGGAAACCAATTCTCCACGAGTCAAGAATTTTTCTTGTGTGTGGGTGCAGTTTTTGTGTGCAGAAACAGTTTTCGCATCCCATGAGATGAGATGCCTCATCCTCGAGCTTATCCTATGTTCCATGATGAAATAAATTTTTGAATGATTTATAACTTAAGTTTGAGCATCATGAAATTTTTTGAAGTTAAAATTCCTTCTGTTTTAATCGTGGAAATTCGTTGAAGTTGGAAATCCTATCAGCCTGATCCATGCACCTGACCAAGAGTCCAACTTGTGAAGGACTCTAACCCATTTGTCACGCCACTTTTTAATCTGAATTTTTTTCCATGACATTCTCATGTTAGCACCTTGATTTTTGGCCATTGGATGGACAAAATTACATTGATGGGTGGTGAAAAAAAATTATGCCATGCGAAGCTGCGTGACTCATCGGAGAATCATCGAGAAAAATGTTCCGAAGAGTCCTTCTACCTGAAGCGTCTCTTGGATTTTTTCCCGATGATTTCCATGTGTCAAAAACTTTCAGATAGGCATGAGAATTTATCAGGAGGTATAAGATTTTCTGATGGATGCGAGATGGCATGTGGAAGGGGCGCGAAAAATTTCCGAAGGCAACCCATCGCTAAGTATTTAAAGGGGGGTGCACCGGGGGATTGGATTCATTCAGATTTCCAATTCCTCCTTTCTTTCTAACATCCTCTCCCTATTGTCCAATTAGTCTCTTCCTTCTCTTATTAGGATAAGTCCAAAAATAGAAAGGACAAGTCTGATTTTAGGACAAGAGTCTAGGAAGAGAATTAAGGAAGACAAGGAGAGAAGAAAGGTAGGGATAGGAAGGCTAGGAGAAGAGGAAGAGCGTTTTAAGGTCCTGGTGTTCAAGAAAATTCTCAGAGTGTGAATTTTGGAGGAGAAATCATCTCAAAGAGTTGGTGTCCTGATCATAGCCCTGTGTGGATCACCGTTGGAGGGCGAACACTTGGGCGCCTGATGGAGGTTCTACCGAAATTTAGATTAAGTGCTGCAAGTATTCTTCTATAACTTAAATTTAATCTTGAATTTATATTATATATGATTGTTAATCATCAAAGAGATACTGGTTTAAGGGTTTAATATTTAGAATTTTTTTATTAAAATTTTGAAATCCATTATGTTTCCATTGTGCATGCCCACTCTGAAACCCTACAAATACAACGTCGGTACCTCCGACTCTAGCTATCCCAATTTAGAATACTTATTTTTTGAGTACAAGCCAACTCAATACAATCCGATTCAAGGTTTGAATCTACCTATCCAAATTTTAAAATCCTTCCAAAATTAAAAATCAAGACAAAAGTAGAGTAAAAGAGTTAATAACAAGAAATACAAGTTTAGCTCCTTTAATGAGCAAATAAAACCTTAAATATACTTTATACAATAAGGAAGCAACTTTTCTGATTTTCATCAAGGTTGTTGAAAACATGAATGAGCTCTTAAGGGGTTGGTGAGCTTGAAATGAAAACTTCTTTTGGTTAAAGAGGGCTTTTTGCTTAAGGCTGAAATGAATGCTTGAAAAATCTTGAAAACCTTATCTTTTTCCCTTCTTCAAGTGCCTTTATATCTTCCATAGATGCTAGAGACAAATCAAGACTGAAATAAAGCCATTGGAGTGCATTAAATAAGCATTAAATATGATCAAAATGAGCTAAAAAACTAGCCATTATGGAGATTTTTCATCGCAGGGGTTGACTCATAGGATCGACCTCTGCATAGGGGTCGACTCATAGGGTCGACCTCTGTGGTACAGAATAAAAAATCACTGTTCTGTATCTTTAATTTGCATAGCAATAGAGGTTGACTCATAGGATTATCCCTTTTGGGTGTGCCAGCCAAAAATAGCATACCGTTCAGTCCCTTTTGACAAGAGTCAACTCATAGGATCGACTCTTTTCTTTAAACTTGATTTTCTCTCAAAATATATATTCAAAAAATATGAAATTACCTCCAATAGATCATAAATCTTCTATTTTTTCTTTTAAGGCTCTCAAATCAGAACTTGATAAAATTATGATTTTGCCCCTGAAATATAATAAATCTTTTTCCAAGCCAAAATCATTAGTAACCCCCTCAAATGTATTGTAATCATCAAAATCAATTCATGGAGCAACAGTTTTTCTACTTCATGTCTAAATTTTATGAACTTTTCAAAGACTTCAGACTTTTGATGCATCAGATACACAAACTCATACCATGAATAATCATCAATAAAGGTTATGAAGTAGACATAGCCACCCTTAACTTGTACATCAAATGGACCACACACGTTAGTGTGTACCATGGCTAATATCTCAATGGCCCTTTCTCCTTGTTCCACAAAGGGCAGCTTGATCATTTTTTCTTGAAGACACGATTCACAAACTGGATAAGACTCAAAAGTCAATGGTCTGAAAAGACCATCTTTCTCTAGTTTGTTGAGTCTGTCCTTTCCAATATGGCCTAGCCTAAGATGCCACAGATACTTTTGGCTAATCCTATGTCTAGGTCTCGTAGACCCTATGGCATTCACTATTTGCTCGTTAATATTTACACTCGCATCCATATGCAAATGATAAAGATCGTCAATCAAGAAAGTACGTACAATAATTTTATTTCTAAAATAAATTGAACACATATCTTTATTGAAATAAAAATTATAGTTATCTTGTGCCAGCACAGAGATAGAAATCAAATTTTTACTAGCTATAGGTACATAATAACAATCTTTCAAAAGCAAACTAAGTCCTAACGGTAGTCACAAAGGGTAGGTTCTGACGGCCACAGCAACAACCCTTGCTCCATTATCGACTCGAAGAGTGATCTCTTCTTCCTTCAGTCCCCTTACTTCTTCAGGACCTTGCATCGAAGTGCACAAATGAGCACTTGAATCAGAATCTAGAACCCAACTAGAAAAAGAGAAAACTATTAGATTAGTTTTGAAAATGAGCAATTTAGACGTACCTTCAGAAGGTCCATTCTTCTTCCTGTTCTTAATAGTCGTCAGGTAGGCCGGACAGTTCCTCCCCCAGTGGCCTTCGACGTTGCAATGAAAATATTTTTCTTTATCGTCAGCCTTCTTAAGAACCTATTTCTTGGGCTTAGCCTCATTCTTTTGCTTCTTCGTGGGTTTTTTCTTCTTCTTAAAAGAAGACTTTCTTTTGGAGGAAGCCCACTCCACAGCTAGAACTGTGTCTTTTGAAGTCTTCAAGGTGCCCTCTGCAGTCACCAGCATATTCAATAACTCAGGCAAAGTGGCATCGATCTCATTCATATGGTAGTTCATGATGAACTACCCATATAAATCAGAAAGAGACTGGAGGATCAGATCCACCTGTAATTCCTTGTCCATGTTCATACCAAGCTTTTGAAGCTCCTCTATGTCCTTGATCATTGTCAGACAATGATTGTTGACAGACTGTCCATCATGCATCTTTGCTCTAAAAAGTCTCTATGAGATCTCAAAGTGAACTGTGCAACTCTGTTCACTATACAACTCTTGCAGGTGAACTAGTATTTCTCTGGCAGTCCTCATATCTTCATGTTGTTGTTGAAGATCATTGGACATGGACGCTAAGATGTAGCTCTTCGTCTTGTTATCTTCGACCATCTACTTCTTAAGTGCAGCTCATTGATCAATGGATGGGTGAGCAGGTAACACAGGCACTTCCTAATCTAGGATATGTGTGAGTTTTTCAAAATTAAGAATAATTCTCAAATTTTGGAGCCAATCTTTGTAATTGGTGCCGGTCAACTTATTTGTATCGAGGATTTGGGCGAAAGGGTTTAACTCGACATGGTTAACTGTAGAGAGGACAGTTTCTAGTTAGATTTTTATACTTATAAGATTATTTATTCTAGGAACTTTAAAAATAAACAAAAGCTCCCAGTATTTTTTTGAATCTCCCATACTCCTCTGGTGGAGAAATGAAAACCTATACGCGATCGATTTCAAGTGGGTACTATAGTCTCATTAATCTATACACACCTCACCTAATAGTTATTAATGAGTATAAACCAATGAGTGGATAATACTTTATCCATTGCTTCACTAAGCAAGATACAGTGAGCTTGGTCTCTATGTCCTCTGGCCTTATGTAATAGTTATTGACATATTTCTTAGTTAAGTCAGACCCATCGTTCACCAGTGGGTGCAAAGCCGTCATTGGGACCCTTACTTAACAGTTATTGTGCCCAATTCTATCTCTACCCCAGGATATCAAATATCAATAAAGTGATTGTACCTTCCTGATTCAACCGAACTACTGTAACCAGTCGAGAATGATCAACGTCAGGAAGGCATCCGCATCTCTAAAATGATGGAAGACCTCTAGACTTAATATTTAATGAGGAGATTTGAGCTTAGATCTTTTCTAAATTAGTAGATCTGACATCTGACTGATTAAATTAGGTCAGCACATCATCTAACCATCCTAGTCGGCATGGGTGAACTCGAGTCAATAAGTAACCTAACATAAAACTGAATCTCTCAAGATGGCCAGGTAAGTTAAGATGCATGGGGGTCGCCCCATTGCTTTCCTTAAACACCAATCAAAATTGGCCAGGTTAGACAATGAAACCAATTAAATAACCACCATCTAAATACTTGCCTTACACCCCAAATTGGTTGATTAGAATCGATTAGGTTAACCTATTGAAATGAATTCGAACTACTGAGCCAAATTTGATCTTAAGTCAATCAACTCACATCAAAATATGAATCGATGTGACCAACTACATCAAAACTCGACTTTGAGCCCCTTTGATCTAATCCTAATTATCCATCGATTAGGTTCAACCAACTGCTCAAAATTGAAAGTAGATTCTAGCTTGATCTAATCAATTAGATCCTAATTATAGTTTGATCACTAGACCTAATTTGTTTAACCCATACCCACATGCAACAACATAATTTTAGATCTAAAAATAATTTTTAGATTATATTTCATTACATACAATTAGTGGCTTATGATCTTGAAACTATTTCAGATCTAAACCTAATTTCATATATGTAGTTTCGTATCTAAATTAAATATGCATCACATATACATTAAATTTTAGATCTAAAATTAAATTTATACATATCAAATACATATAAAATTAGATTTAAAATAATAATTAAAATATTTTAAAAATATCTTTTCAAAAATCTATTCACATCAAACTAGGATAACCTTTACAATATGGGAGATAAACCCTATATCAGGATAACCTTATATAAGTTTGATGTGAATTTTTAATCATTCTAATTTTATATCTAAATATAAAATTAAATATTTCACATATGTTAATTTTTAGATCTAAAAAATTTAATTTAATTATTTTAAAAATAGTTTTCAAAATTGATCAATCTTGTGTTAGGACAACCTTTATAATATAGGGTGTAAACCCTATATCAGAAGAATCTTATATCAGTATAAAATTAATTTTAAATTATTAAAACTTTTAGATCTAATCTAAAAACTAGATCATATATATTTTTAAAAAATCTGTGGCTCTGATACCATTTTTAAAAAATTGGATAGGCAGCATGTGTAGATTTCAAAAATTTTAAAATACGTAGTGAAAAACAAAATGAGTTAAACCCTTTAACCCCACATGCAAGAGATCAAATTTAATCCCACCCAAGCCTAGGAGAAAATACATATATATAATCTAAAATTTAGAAATAAATATGAGATCAGATCTCATTATCTTGGCGTGGATAGATATTCACCATTTTTGATGATCATGGATTCATAAATGCTCAAGCCGCACACATGTCCGACCTCTACGGATATCCATCGGGATCAATTTCAAACTAATCTCTTCTTGTAAAAGACTCTTCTTCCCAAAAAGAATCTTAGTGTTAAGCACTTTGATCAATATTTTGATCTGGACTACAGGATCAACTCTTTGATCAGCAGCCTTCTTCTTCTTCTCCTCGATCTTCACTCTTGAAGACAAAGCAGCACCTCTTGACATGTGAAAAAGGGGATGCCTAACTTTTGGGCATGAAAGAGAAGAGTGGAAGGAGAGGAGGCATGAATAAGGGAAAGAGAGAAATTTTTCATCAAAAATCAATTATCTAGAAACCTTGAGACATACCCTTTATATAGGCACTATCTTGACACATAATAGGAACGTAATTATTTTAAAAATGTAGATCCTTATCTCATAAGAATCTTCTACCTTTCTAATCTGATTTATTTTAATTAAATTCAAATATAAATGATATATGATCAGTCTCTTTAAGTAGGTACAAGAGGCGTCCATCTAATATATGTCAGGTAGTTGGGGCGCCAGCACTTGGCACCCCACAATAGGATTTCTATCGAAATAAGAATGGGGCGTGGCCCCACCTCTCTCTCCTCCACACCATGCCACATAAGAAGGGTGGGCTCCTCTAGGATTTGGCATCCAATTCTTGCCAAAAGAGAAGGAAGGCACCATCCAATCTTCCATCTATTCCACATGCACACTTAGAGATAATTAGGAGATAAAGAAGAGATAATGTTAGAATAATTATGCCAAATAATTGACTTAATCAAATCCTCTTGGGCTCATAATTAAGAGCTCAATTAAACTCAACTAAATTTAGGTTAGGTTCAAGGCTGTGGACTTGATCAAATTAAAGTCTCGAGAAGAATTAGGTTTAACCGTGTGCTAGCATGATTCTCACAAACCTAATAGGATTTCAATAAACCCTAACCCAATTGAACTTCACAAGCTCAATTGGCAAATTTGAGATTAAATCTCTTAATATGTGATCCCATAGGTTCCATTCTATCTGATAGTGAGATATATTATGATCTCCATCACAATATCATTGAAACTCTTTTCGATGGATTGGAACATTTTTAATTCTACCCTTCGAGGATCATCAATCATCAAGATGATGCTCGATGAGTCTCACAATCCACCAGTGACACCTAGCAATATGTAGTGGCAACTTAGTAGAATAAAAGTATGAACCTCTAGGTATAGTTATCATATAATTCAGTCTTTCTATCATGAGTCCCGACTTGACGGAGGTCATGGAGAACTCGTCAGACCCCATCGTCGGTCATATGCTAGATTGGCTCGACTCGAGTTTATTTGTGAATCTCATAGAAACTCTTTTCTAGTATTTACACTTGCTTTGGTCAAAGACTTTTTAAACTCAGTCTCGCAAATCATATAAGACTTCTCCTTCTCTACCAAGATTGATAGATTTTATTTAGATGCATCCTACTCCAAACAGCGAACCTGAACCTACTAAAGTCAACATACACAGCAAGGATCCGAATAGCTAGGGATCAAAAAAATATGCAGTCAAACCTAGTAGCCTCGCTGTGAATAGCCAATGACACTGCAGGTCAAAGGACGACTCACACCACTGCAGCATCGAGAAGATCACTGATGAGTGAGTAGACATCCATGTGGTTCTTGTATTGGTCACGCTCAGTGTAAGTTATTCTCCAACAACCTACCCCACACCTTCACTTCAATGTCTCTACACCATAGACCCGAGACTCATCTGCCCATAAGGGAGGTGAACCATGCATTGATCTCAAATGGATTGATCACTGTCTTTCATGACGATCCTTTGATTGAAAGATTTAGAAATTAACCACTAATTACTGTATATCTCAAATTTTTAACTCTTTAAGAATATATAAAAATTATCTTTGTTAATTTTTAGGATAAATCATGGACACATAAATATGATTGAAATGAAAAAAACCTTTATTGATAATAAAAAGATTACAAGTATAAGTTTAGGCCCTGGAATTACATAATGTGTCAGCTAATAATTAGCTTCTAGGGCACAAATCTAACATTTGGCAAGTATAGCATGCTGGAGGAGAGGTTCCCTAAGGGATAATGATTGAGGTAGAGCTGAAGAAATGACTATATAGCTTTCAAATGTTGGAAGGTGGAGTAGTCTGGGTGCATTCAGCGGTTCGACCAGAGCATAGATTTGTGAAGCCTTGGGGTGATAGAGAGGGTTCATTCTAGGAGTGTTGCTATTAGTTTAGAGGAGGGAGAGATCCTTTGGTGGTTTTGGAGGGATCCGCGAAGTGTGGAAGGTTTGAAACAGGAGCAGCAGCGGTGGAGGTTCAGTAGGAGGTTCAGTAGGGTAGGGCTGGATGGCTGATATTGGATCAGATTTTATCTTCTATAGGGGCACCAAGAGGAGTCACAATTCAGGTGGAGCATTGGTCAGAGGTGCCTTCACATGTGGAGAATGGTTTGGCATAGGTTTAGAGCCAAGGGATGCAGGGATAGGTGTTTAATTGTAGCACCAGCGGTGGTGATGCATTGCATGGATTTATGTCGGATTGCGGGCACCATGGATCGAGGCTCTATGAGATGGTGTCATATGCAGCGATGGCAATAGGAGAGGACCGAAATACCTAAGTGGGGGCGGTGACTAGCCCAAGTGATGATAGGTGGGTTCAGTGTGAAAGAATAATGCCCTACAACTCAATTACATAAGGGATGCGAGAGAGTATTTTCTATAATTTATCTTTCAGACTCATGTAATTGATATTAATATTATTAATAAAATAGATATTTTTGATTAATTATATACTGCATCTTATTATTTTTAAGATTATAATGAACCTCATGTTGGGAAATGTGTCCCAAAAAGCCAATCGTCAAGCTGTTGACGATTGAGCAACCAAGTATTGTAATTGATTTGTTAATAAATAAAATATATTTGGCATTTTCATCATAAGCTTTCATCTTCTAATGAACTCCGTTGTTATGATGAAGTCCTTAGGACTATTTAGGTTCGATAAAGAGAGGATTTATCGATTAGTCCTTAAAATTGTTCACGACCAAATGATAGGCTGTTAATAAGGACAACAGCTTCTATCGAGCATAGGTCGCTGTAGGCCATATGGGTTGGTTGTCCTCTTAACCAAAGAGTGTGGAGACACTGGTATGGCATACAGGTGAGATGTAAGGGTACATCGTCATTGAACGTGACCAACTCCAGAGCATTCTGCTGTCGAGAATGTCTCTGATGGGATATAGGTATAAGTGTCCTTTAGACTTGAGATCACCTCAGTGACTTGCAAGCAACTCACTGTGCTTTGGTACCGGACTAACTGAATTTCTAATTCAGGGACAGAAGGCTTCTGGGCACAGTCAAGTACTTGCGAAGTCAGAGTGTGATCGAGATGGGATTGACCACTCCAAGAGTTGGAGAAGAATGAGTCGCTGTATTTCAATTTAGCAAAACCTTGGCCAGGGTAATCCATCAGATGGATTTGATATTTTGAAATACAATGTGGACAACCTGATCAGAGTTGACAGTTAAACTCTGGGGTGTCCTATGATCATTTTGGTCAAGGGGATGAATTATATGAAAACTATATCCGCATAGGTTCTAAGGATGTTGTTCTACACATTCGACCTATCCGGTCGTCGGGTACCATTGCTAGACGGTCACTTCGATTGGTATAGAAATTTATTCCTATGCTACCGGCTTAGGTTCGGACCTATGAGGTCACACACATTAGAGTTCATGATCCGATCGGATGGTTGATCAACGATTAAGAATCGTTCTAGGGTTAGATGATCAATACGATTGATATTTAACCCAGTGCAAGTGTTGCAGGAGGATCGATTAGCAATTTGATTGCTAATTGGCTTAATTTGATTAAGCCAATGGGATGAGATTAAGTCTAATTAAATATTATTTAATTAGATTTGGTTTGGGCTTGATTGGATCAAGTCCAATTGGTTTATTGGATAAGCCAAGTGCAAGGAAAAACTAGTCCTAGTTCAACTAGGACTTGGGTCAATCTTATTTCTAATTTGATTAGAAAATTAAATCAGATTTAAATATAATTTAATCTAATTAAATTAGGTTCTTAATTGGGTTAAGAACTATTTTAATTGGGTTGATCTAATTTTGATTTGATTTGGTTTGGGAAATCAAATTAAAACAAGTTATGAGACAGAATCCTAGTAGGACTAGGATTCCACCTTGCGCCACATAAACCTTCTCCACGCCCTCTCTCTTATTCAACGCCAATCTCCACTTATTTTGTGCGACAAAAGCCCTCTCTCAGATCTCTCCCACGTTCACAAAAGGTCTCCTCTCTTCTTTCTTACATGGAAGGTGATTTGGATCAAATCTAAAAGGAATAAGTTTGGATTTCGAATTCTATGAGATAGAGTTTTAGAAATCCAAAACTCTTTCAATTTTGCACCGAATTTATCCAAATTTTTTTTGGAATTTTCATGGATTTTAGGGTTTACATTGTACACCCTTTTCTGGTGATCCATGCATGAAAATATGGAGGAGGTGCTCAAGAGTTGGGCGTCCCTTAACTTGCCATGTTTGGATAAGCCTTGACTAGGTGTTCGACCTAGACAAGGGCTCTATCATATCTCTCTATATAAGATGAGTTTCTTCGTGAAATTTTAATGGGAGATAGTTTTTTGAGAGGCCTTTTTTCCATCCAAAAATCAGAAAGAAATACCTTTGGGTCGTGGAGATATAAAAGATGCAAGTTTGGGTGTCTAGAGAGAAAAACGTGAAGAAGAAGAGGGTCTTCTTCTAGGGTTTTTATTTTCATATCTTTCCTCCTTCCATCTTGAGTTTCCTGAGAGTGTCTCAGATCTGAAACTCCTCCTTCTACTTTCCATCTTTGGAAGAGTCCAAATCAAGAAGAAGGAGGCACCTGATCAACCATCAAAGAAGGATCGGCGCAGTACTAGCATACTGTGCTGATTTCCTGAAGCAGGACTTCTGATCGAGATTCGTGGGCTCGTGTGGACGACTCCTAGAGGCCGGATGCGTGTGCGGCTTGCAATATCATCCTTAAGCCCGGATCAGCGAGGTTAGAGCGTCTAACTTGCAAGGTAATAGATCTGATCTATTATTTAATACATACATTAGATGTAGCTAGTATAGAAACATGTTGATATGATCAACATGTAGTTCTTACTATATTTATATATATTTTAATTTTTGATTTAATACTATGTAATAATCATGTAATAGGATCTTAGATCTAGAGATTTTCTGATCTTAAAAAATAAATTTTGATTTATTTTAGTCTTCCGCTGTATGATCTTGAAAAAGTTTCAAGATCTAACCCTGAAACCCTAGATCTGGTTCCTTCACCTCATAGGTCTGAACAATTATTTTAGGGCCGTGATGAGATCATACCAGTGAGAGCTATAACTTTTATAGCTATGATCTAAAATATTCTCAGTATTTGGTTCATTGAGTCGGAAATCAATGATACCGGTAAGACTGGCACATCTTATGTATGCTTAGAGATGAGAGTGGTTGATCTCACAACCATTTGTGTGGTAACACTAATACAAGGATATAAGTGCTTATTAGAGAATGAGTTTAATGAATAGACCTGTGAGAGAATATTTGATGGAGTCCTATTTATATATCAGCTGATGATTCTCTAGTGGGAGTTGTGTAAGTGATCCTTTGACTTGAGTCGCCATGGTACCTTGTGTACATGAATCCATATTTTGGTTCACTTCCTAACTTAGTTCTCCGATCCTTGTATGGAGTATTCTGGATGTGGTAAAGTATGCATAGAGATTGTGAGTGATCAATAAGGAATCAGTCACTCCTAATAAGGGGAGCGAACATCCCATGTGATCTCATAGGTCGTTGATTCTGAAAGTCTTTGACCAAAGTAAGATGATTATTAGAAAAAAAATTTTAATATATCATCAACTGAATCATCACCTTCTGATCGAGATACATATAGATAAGCAATTAAATTTGATAAGTTTCTATGCCCATAGCTCATCTGAGATGTTGTTTGACTGAAGGATTGAATTACACGGTAACTTGCCACTGAAGGATATTTTGATACTTTTTTATCAAAATTTTAAATCTTTTGGATAGTCATGATATATTATTAGATATCAATATTAACTTATAGACTCATCAAAATTAAAAAAAATTAATTCAAAAATTAATTAGAAAGAGTTCTAGTTGATTGGGACTCTTCGACTAACCTAATCTGATCAGATTAGGGTCATGTCGAGAGTCTGGGTCTACTGCTGTTTAGATTTGGAGCCCAATAAGTCACACACTTTGAGATTTAGTCTTATTCTAATTTAATTAAAATTTAATATAAATTTTAAGGGTTAATATGATATGCTAGCATATTATATTAATCTAAGTTCTTAAATTGGTTTAGTTCAAAGTGTTTGAGCTAAACTAGACCAGTTATCTTTGACCTAATGGGATCGGGTCCAATTTAACTGGGTTCTTATCCAAGCTAGAATAGTTTCAAGTGTGAAAGGACTCCTCTGCTCCCATTAGGTTTCACACCAAAATAAAATTGCCACCCCCTCTTAATTAATGTGAGAAGATGAAGAGTCCTTCTTAATGAAGGTTCTTATCTTATCTTATGGCCTCGTTCTCTCATCTAGAACTCTATTTATTTCATGCTATTTTTACATAGGATTTTTATGAGGCATAGAAGAGGATGAGTCATTTTGTGTGAAGGCTCTTCTATGCCATAAATAAAACACAGTGATTTAATTCACCATATGAGAAGGTGGAGCACGAAAGGTTGGCGCCCCTTGGTCCTTCCTCTTGTCCCATGGTCACCTATTTATATAAGGCATCCCATATGGACCAGGTTCTTGATTTTGGATGAAAATTAGAGATAAGTGGCATGTAAAAGAGTGAAAAAATTTTAGAAAAAATTTGAGAAAAAGGCAAGGAAAAATTGAGAGACAAAAGTTGTAAGAAGGGTGGTGAGAGAATTAGCAAGTGTTGCTAGTGTGCCCTAGGTTTTGATTTTTCTATATGTTGGAGTCCAAAATAAAATTCTAGTTTGTGAGATATCTGAAGAGTGTCTTCTTGGTGTAATTTTGGTGGTAAAATTGAAAGCAACTAAATTTTGGTGTGATCATACTTCATGTTCAAAGCCGGTAGTGTTCTTCAGAAGACAAGGCTGCGGCAGCACACTGGTTAGGATGGACCTTGGCCAACTTTCATGTGGATTATCATTGGAGGGCTTCTACTTTGGAGTCTCATAGAGATCACCATCATGCTATATTATTTTGTAATAAAAGTATAAAATTCTATCCCTTTGCATGCTTGTTTTGTTTTGATCAACATCGGCAAAATGATTCTAGGGTTTGGGTTTCGGCTCGATAGTTTTAACTATTAAAGCTATTGATTTGTTTGTTTTAAAAATTTTAAAAAATTAATTTTTACTGCATGTCTGGAATGCAACAGTGATATCAGAGCCACCCTCATTATATTTGATTAAATAAGTACAAAATTATAGTATAGAATTGTTCTTATTCATATATTGCCAAAAATATTCATCGATTTTTAGCATCGATCTTTAAAATCAAAAAATATTTTTGACATTATATGAACAATGGATTTAAATTTCTATTATTAAAATTATAAATTTATGATAATATGAAATTTATTGTTTCATGGTTGCTGGATGCTTAAATCGATTTATGGATAAGGGTGTTTTGCATGCCTAATTTGATTAGGGTTTGCTTTCTGATTTGATATGCTTGACATATGTTAAGTTATTTTATGCACCTTATAAATTTTTGGCATGATTATATGATTGTTATTGGACATATAAAAGCATGTCGAATTGCATATTATGTTTAGCACATTTTATGTAGTTGTAGTTAGGATGTGTCGAGACCAGTTCAAAGACCCACTTAAAAAATATATTAAGTTGTAATATTGGGATTCACTTTCAATTCAAATATTGAATTCATTTGATCAATTGGTGTCAAGAAAAGTATGAAAGATGATTTTCTAATTAGATTCGTATGCTGGCCTGGCCAACTTTATTGGTGTCTAAAAAAGCTATGGAGAGCCTCCCACCTACTTATTGGGTTCCAACCATGCAGCAAAAAGTGATTTTTAAAATTTTAAAACCAAACAAGTCAATAGCTTTAACAATTAAAAAAAATGAGTCGAAACCCAAAACCTAGAATCACCTTGCTGATATCGATCAAAACAAAACAAGCATGCAAAAAAGATAGAATTTTTACTTTTACCAAAAAGATAAAATGACACATTGGTAATCTTCATAAGACTCCAAAGTAGAAGCCCTCCAATGGTGATCCACAAGAAAGTTGGCCAAGGTCTTTATTAACTAGTGTGACGCCACAGCCTTGTCTTCTCAAGAACACTATCGGCTTCGAACTCACGAAACGATGACGCCAAAGCCTAGTCACTTCCAAACATGCCACCAGGATCATGTCAAGAAGACACTCTTTTGATGTCTTATAATCTAAGATTTGATTTTTGACTCCAACATATGAAAAAATCAAACCCTAAGGCACACTAGTAATACTTGCTAATTCTCTCACCACCCTTCTTACAACTTTTGCCACTCAATTTTTTCTTGCTTTTTTCTCAAATTTTTTTCAAAATTTTTTTACTGATTCAGATACCTTTTATCTTTGGTTTCCATCCAAAATCTTAGTACTTGGGCTATATGGGATGTCCCATATAAATAAGGGACCAAGAGACATGAGATGGGATCAAGGGGCACAAACCTTTGGTGCTCCAATTTCTCATGCGGTGAATAATTTCACCATGTGGAATTATGGAACAAGAGAGCCTTCACACAGAAGGACACTCCCTATTCTACATGCCATAAAAATTTCATCTTAAATTGGCAACAAATCATAGCAATTCTGGTTGATCATTTAAGGCAATGTGTTAAGATAAGAGTCTTCATGAAGAAGGACTCTTCATCTTTACATGCTAAAATGAGTGGGGCAGCAATTAATTTTTGGTGTGATATCTAGTGGGCATAGAGGAGTCCTTCTCCACTTGAAATTGTTTCATGTTGGATAAGAATCTAATCAAGATAGACCCAATCCCATTAGGTCAAAGACAACTGGTCTAGATTAGCTCAAACACTTTGATCTAAACCAATTTAGGAACTTGGGTTAATACAATATGCTAGCATATCAAAGTAATCCTTAAAATTTATATTAAACTCTAATTAAATTAGATCAAAATCAAATTCCAAAGTGTGTGACACATTGGATTTCAAATCTAGCCAGCAGTAGATCAAAACTTTCGACATAACCCTAATCCGATCAGATTAGGTTACCCGAAGAGTCCCAATCAATTAGGATTCTTCCTAATTGATTTCAAAAATAAACTCTTTTAATTTTGATGAGTCCATAAGTTAAGATTGATGTCAACAATATGTCATGACTATCTGAAAGGTTTAAAATTTTGATAAAAAATTATCAAAATACCCTTCAGTGATAAGTTACCATGTAATTCAATCATTCAGTCAAACAACATCCCAGATGAGCTGTGGGCATGGAAATATGTCAAACCGAATCATTTATCTTTATGTATCTCGATTAGAAGATTTAGTTGATAATACATTAAAAATCTTTTTTTAATTATCATTTTGCTTTGGCCAAAGACTTCGAGAGTCACTGGCCTATGAGATCACATAGGATGTTCGCTCCCCTTATTAGGAGCGACTGATCCCTTATTGATCACTCACAACCTTCATGATATTTTACCACATCCAAAACACCCCATATAAGGATCAAAGAACCATGTTAGGAAGTGAACCAAAATATAGATCTATGTACATAAGGTACTGTAGGGTTTCAGGGTGGACATGCATAGTGAAAGCATAATAAATTTTTAAATTTTAAATTATAAAATCTTAATTATTAAACTCATAAACCAGCATCTCCTTGATGATTAATAATTATATATAATATATATTCAAAATTAAATTCAAACTATAAAATAATACCTGCAACACTTAATCCAAATTCCGACAGAACCTTCATCAGGCACCCAAGTGCTCGCCCTCCAATGGTGATCCACATAGGGCTATGATCAAGACACCAACTCCTTGAGATGATTTTTCCTCTAAAATTCTTACTCTAAGAATTTTCTTAGGCACCAGGACCTCAAGACCCTCTTCTTCTTCTCCTAGCCTTCCTATCCCTACCTTTCTTCTCTCTTTGTCTTCCTTAATTCTAGGAAGGATATTGTGTTCCATATCTAGGTAGTAGTAGGCCCGAGTGCAAGTTGATCTAATTTTATTAGAATTTAATCTAATCAATCTAGATCCAATCGAGCTAACCCAATTTCAGCAATTAGAACTCTTTCTAATTTGATGATCAAATTAAACTCTTTAATTCGATCAAACCCACAAGACAAGATTGATGTCTAGCAATATATCATGTCTACCTAAAAGATATAAATTTTGATAAAAATATCAAAAATATCTTTTAGTAGAAAGTTACCATGCAATTCGATCCTACGATCTCCCTGCACCCTGAATATGAATTTAGATATAGAATGATGTCAAATCCAATATCATATTCATATCTCTCTTAATCTTAAATGATGATTCGATTAATAAAATATTAAAAATTCTTTCTAATTTTTATTTTACTTTGATCAAAGGCTTCCTGAATCATCAATTGATTAGAGCAAGTAGGATGCGATCTCCTCTTACTAGGAGTGATCGATTCTATGTTGACCTACTCACAACCTTCATATACATTCCACTATATATAGAACACCCTGTACATGACTAAGTCATGAATGAGTATGAATAAAAAATATGAATTTATATATATAAGGTTCTATGATAGTCTCAGGTCAAAGGATTACATGCACAACTCCCACTATAAGAAAACATCTTTTGATGGATAAGTAAATTTCATAAGATATTTCTTAAGTCAGATCAATTCAGTGAACTCATTCTCTAATGAGCACCCACTTTTTTGTATTAGTATCTCACACAAGTGGCTTATGATATCAGCCATCCTCTCTATCGAGCATACATAAAAAGTGCTAGTCTATCCAGAATATTGATCCCCTACTCAATGCTCCTATGATTAGGAATATTCTAAATTAGAATTTTTAGAATTTTAGATTTTATAGGTATGATCTCATCATAACCCTAAACCCATTACCCTGATTTATGAAGTTCATCATAATCATTACAAAAGTAAGATGTAGCATATGATGAAAAATACTTTTTATTTATAAAAAGTTAATATATGAGTCTGAAAGATTACAAAGAAAATTCATCAAAATAGATTGGCTTGTAGGACATATTCCTTTCAATCTTCCACTTGCACTAAAGCCAATCGCCCCCCTTATATTTTATCTTCATACAATCGAGGTGGCAATCGAACTGCTGCTGTGGTAGAGCCTTAGTGAATGGATCTACTATATTGTTCTTTATTTCTACTTATTCAATGACAACATCTTGTCTTTCAATTATTTCACGAATAACATGGAAGCATCTTAAAATATGCTTGAATTTATGATGAGATCTTGGTTCTTTTGCTTGAACAACTGCTCCAGTATTATCATAGTAAAGTGGTACTGAATTCTCAATCTCAAGAATGACACCCAATTCGGTTATGAATTTCTTCATTTAAATAGCTTTCTTGACGGCTTCACTTGTAGCTATGTACTCTGCCTCAGTGGTTGAGTCAGCTACAGTCTGCTGTTTAAAATATTTTCAACTAACAGCTCTACCATTAAGAGTAAAGACATACTCTGAAGTGGATTTTCTATCATTAGGATCTTATTCGAAACTAGAGTCAGAATAATCTTTTAGTTTTAGATCAGATCCTTTATATATCAGAAAAATATCTTTAGTCCTTCTCAAGTACTTAAGAATATTTTTCACTGCTTTTCAATGATCCTCTCCTGGATTAGCCTGAAATTTACTAACTATGCCTAAAGCATAGGAAACATGATCGACCCTACTGTCAAAGCATAGGGAATAGAACTCATTCTATTTCTCTTTCGATGTTTTAGGAGACATCCTTTTAGAGAGATGTATGCCTTGACTCATGGGTAAGTAACCTCTTTTACTCCCATCCATGCTAAACCTCTTTAGCACTAAGTCTATGTACCTGGATTGAGACAAGCCTAACATCCTCTTAGATTTATCTTTATAGATCTTTATACCTAGTATATAGGATGCTTCACCAAAATCCTTCATGAAAAACTTACTTGATAGCCATGTCTTGACCGATTGTAACATTGGGATATCATTCTCAATAAAAAATATGTGATCCACATATAAAACTAAGAAGTCAATGACACTCCCACTAGTCTTCTTGTATACACAAGGTTCATCCACATTTTTGATAAAGCCAAACTATTTTATTGTAACATCAAAGTAGATGTTCCAACTCCTTGAGGTCTGCTTTAATCCATAAATAGATTTCTTAAGCCTGCATACCTGATTTGCTCTCTTTTTTTAGATAAATCCTTCTGGCTAAGATATATAAACCTCTTTCTTAAGAAACCACTAAGGAAGATGGTCTTCACATCCATTTACCAAATCTCATAATCATGGTATACTGCTATTGCAAGCATAATCTATATAGATTTGAGCATGGCAACAAGTAAAAATATTTCATCATAATCAATACCCTATTTTGCCTGAAACTTTTAGCTACCAATCTGACTTTATGGGTTTTAACTTGGCCATCTACTCCAATCTTTTTCTTATAGACCCATTTGTATCCAATAGGGGTCACACCCTCTGGTGCATCAACCAAAGTCCACACTTGATTTGAGTACATAGAGTCTATTTCAGATTTCATAGCCTCTAGCCATTTGTCTGAGTCCCTACTCATGATAGCTTTCGTATAGATCAAAGGTTCATCATTCTCAATGATGTGGGCTTCATTATTTTCAATAACGAACCTATACCTTATAGGTGCATTCCACACTCTATCTGACCTTCAGAGAGGAGATGTATTTTATGGTTGTACTTCATTAATGGATATTTTTGATTGAGGATCATCTTGTGCTTGCATTTGTAGATCTTGAACTTCTCCAAATTCAATTTTCTTCCCACTATCTCTTTCTAGGATAAACTCTTTTTTCATAAAAGTGGCATGATAAAAACTTTTTGTTCAGTAAAGTAGTAAAAGAGGTATCCTATACTCTCTTTAGGATAATCTACAAACAAATATTTATCTGTCCTAGCACTCAGCTTATGTCCAAAGTTTTTTTAACATAAGCTGGACAGCCTCATATATTAAGATACTTAAGATTAGGCTTCTTTTCTCTCCATATCTCATATGGAGTGTTTGGCACAGATTTTGAAGGTATTCTGTTTGGGATATAGACAGCAATTTCTAGGATATATCTCTAGAAGAAAATAGATAAGTCTGTAAGGCACATCGTGGACCGCACCATATCTAATAAAGTATGATTTCTCCTTTCTGCTACACCATTTAACTGTGGTGTATAGGGAAGGGTCCATTCTGAGAGAAGTCTATTTTCTTTAAGATGATCTAGAAACTCATTAGATAAGTATTCTCCTCTTCGATCGAATCAAAGGATTTTAATGCTTTTTTAGTTTGTTTCTCGATCATACTTTCATGCTCTTTAAATTTATCAAAGGCCTCGGATTTATGTTTTATAAGATACATATATCTAAACCTAGATAAATCATCAGTGAATGTTATAAAATAACAGTATCCTCCTCTAACTTCTATTGTCATAGGACCACATACATCAATATATATAAGTCCTAATAACTTACTTGTCCTTTCTCCATGTCCACTAAATGGAGTCTTAGTCATTTTTTCCATAAGGCAAGATTCATAAGTTTCTAATGATTCATATTCATAAGGATCAAAGAACTCTTCTTTATATAACTTGTTAATCCTTGTCTCACTTATATGATCAAGTCGACAATGCCAAAGTAAAGTGTTATTTATCTCTTCTCTCTTTTACTTTTTATTTTTATCAATATGAAAAATATTATCATTAGATAGAACCATAAGACCATTATTAACAATGCGATGACAAAGAATTTTATTAGAAAAAAAAATTGAGCAACTATTGCTCTTTCTATTAATTTCATAACCTTGTTGCAATAGCAATGATATAGAAATAATGTTTCTAATGATCTTGATATATAATAACAGTTTTCTAACTCTAAAATCTTCTCAGAAGGTAACTTCAACATATATATCCCTACAGCCTTTGCTTGGATGGACTGTCCTCCAACATCATAGAGCTCGAAGTCACCCTTCTTCAGCACTCTAATATCCTGCAGCCTCTACAATGACTTGCAGATATGAGAACCGCAGGTGGTATCTAATACCCAAGAGTCTGAATTGGAAGAACTTAATGATAAAATTGTATGTATCTCATACATATCTTTTGGTGCATCACTTGCACCAGCCTTTACAGTTACAAGATATAACTTGCAATTCTTTTTTCAGTGTTTTGCCTTGCTGCAGTGAAAGCAGGTACCCTATCCGAAGATTTTCTTCTCCTTCTTCTTCATCTCGCTGCCCTTAGGGTTCAGTGCTTTCTTTGAACCATTAAAATCTGACTTCTTCTTAGAGGTTTTACCCACAAAAAGAAGTGGAGCCTTTTCTTTTTTTATGTGGCTCTCAGTTATTTTGAGCATGTTTAACAACTCAGACAATGAGGTATTCAGTTTGTTCATGTGATAATTCATGACAAACGGAGCGAACGACTAGGGGAGAGATTGCAGGATCAAATTCTGACTTAATTCTCCATCCATCATAAAACCTAGTTGAGCCAATTTAGTGATCAGGTCAATGACCTTTAGGATATGATCTTGTACGGATGACCTCTCAATCATTCTAGCATGAAATAACTACTTAGATATCTCATATCTAGCAGTCCTACTCTATTCTTCATACAACTCTTTAAGATTGAAGAGTATGGATTGAGTATCCATGCTCTCATGCTATCTCTATAATTCATTACTCATAGAGGCCAGTATGATGCACTTGACAGTTAAACTGTCATTCTTCCATATTTTGTATGTGGATATCTCCTCCTTATTGGGTTCCGATGGCACAGCAGAAGGGTTGGGTGTTTAAAATTTTCATTCAAAATACCCAATGCACCGGAAGCCCTAATGCCCAGAAAGTCTTGACTATAATAATCAAAGCATAATAAATATAAATTAGGATAAGAAGAATACGTGTAGTGCTAATCCTAATTTTTACAAGGCATCCAAGTGTCCACCCTCCAATGGTGATCCATACAAAAATTGAACCAAAGACAGCGCTCCTTCTTCACCTTGCTTCAAGAGTTCTAGCCCCTAGAACTGGACTAGCCTCGTACCGATCAAGTTTCTTCAAGAACCTGACCTCACACTCTTAAAACCTCCTCTAAACTTCTGATTCTCCTTCTTTAGGACCCTTACAACCCTTGTTAGGACCAAATAAGGCTTTGTCTTAAATCCCAAAGCCTTGTCCTAAAAATAAGATAGGTTGTAAGAAAGAAAGGAGAGCAACAGGAGAGAAATTGAAAACCCCTCTTCGATTCCTCGGATACCCAGCACCTCGGCCTATTTATAGCCACCAGAGGGATGCCAAAAGAGAGGGACATGCCTTATCCAAAAGGCATATTTAATTTGATTATCAGAGATAAGAGTTCCTTCAAGCAGAAGGACTCTTATCCATGATACGTCGATCAGCACCCTGGTCTGCACACATGCAACCAAAAAAGGGATGTTTTCACATCCCTTCTCAAATCAAAAAAATCCTCAAAAATCCTCATAGATTGGGGATTCAATCTAGATTCGAAAAAATTAAAAATAATAATAAAATTCTCATGGAAGGATGCTATCCTCGTACCTCTTCGTGCAAGTACTGATCACCACATGTGCAAGCATCAGGACCGACTTATGGCATCCGTTTGGCATCCAGATAAGTCTGTAAAAATTCTAGAAAAATTATCAAATATAGATTATCAAATGTAGAACATTATCACCAAAAATAATTCTAATATGAAAGCATTTGATAAGGAGAATGACTCTCTAAATCACAAACAGATGCGACACTTCTGTGCACATGTGCGAGACATTCTTCTTTTTCCAATTTTTTCTCTTCCTCAAAAATTCCAAAAAAAATATATCTCATGCTTTGAGATATGTACCAGTGGATGGAGGGTGATGTAGGCTACCACACATATTTTAATCCTATAAAAAATAATATTTTTTCTTCTATCCACGCCAACACTTATATGCAGAACCTATTTTGCACCAAGAGTCCACCACAACTTGGACTCTTCATAATTGGTGTTAACATGGGATGTGGTGCCTCAATTTGAACTACTTCCTGGTGGTATAACCTGACCCAAATGTCTACCAAATTGAGCTAGCTAATTAGCAAGGGATGGGACCAAATTGGTCTCCAAAGGAGCAAGGGTTTTCACACGTGCTAGCATGCTTACCGGAACCCTGATTAAATCCAAAATTCCAATCAACTTTTTTCAAAAGGATCCTTGGCCAATTTTTATATGTGTGTGACCCATTGGGTTCTACATCTAGCCAGTAGTAGATCCAGGTATAAGTTGATCAAATTTGATTAGATTTCAATCTAATTGATTTTGGTCCAATCGAGCTAACCCGAGTTCAATAATTAGAATCATTTCTAATTGGCAATCGAATTAAACTCTTTAATTCGATCAAAAATCTACAAGTCAAGATTGACATCTAGCAACGTATCATGACTACCTAGAAGATATAAAATTTGATAAAAATACCAAATCTACTGTTCAGTGATAAATTACCGTGTAATTTAATCCTTCGATTATCCTTGCACCCTGAATATGTTCATGAGTATGGAATCATGTCAAACTCAAACACATATTCATATCGATTCTCAATTAACCAATAATGACTCCAATGAAGAAGCATTAGAAACTCTTTCTAATCTCCTTCCTGCTTTTGGCCAAAAGATTTTTCTGAGTCATCTAGGATTGAGAATACACAGGATGCGATCTCCTCTTATTAGGAGTGATTGATTCCATAATGACCTACTCACAACATTCATACACACTTCACCATATCTAGAACACCCCGTATATGTCTTAGTGCCATGTCTAGGTATGAACCAAAATATGGGTTCATATGCACAAGATTCCATGGTGGTTTCAGATCTAAGGATTACTTACATAACATCCACTTAGAGAACCATCTTTGACATGCAAATAAGGCTTCCATTAGATGTTCTCTTTCATCAAGTCAATTGGGTTTGAACCAAAATATGGGTTCATGTGCACAAGATTCCATGGTGGTTTCAGGTCTAAGGATCACTTGCACAATTTCTACTTAGAGAACCATCTTTGACATGCAAATAAAGCTTCCATTAGATGTTCTCTTTCATCGAGTCAATTCAGTGGACTCATTTCTCAAATGAGCACCCACATCCTTGTATTAGTGTCTCATACAAGTGGCTAGTGAGATCTGCCACCCTCTCCACTGAGCATACATAGGATGTGCCAGTCTATCTGGAACATTGATCAATGACTCAATGCTCCTACGATCAGAAATATTTAAGATTAGGATTTTAGAATTTTAGGTCTCACTAGCATGACCCATTCATGTCTCCTAAAACCATTATCCTAATCTTTGGGGTTCATCATAATCTTAGATATATTAAGATACAACTAATATGATGAATCAATACCTCAAATAATAAATGCTATTTCATGAGTTGGAAAATTTTAAAGAAAGTCTCATCGCAACACACTTACGATTGGCTTATAGGGCACTCTTCTTTCAATCTCCTATTTGCACTAAAGTCAATCGCCTTTGTATCTCATACAATTAAGATGGCGATCATATAGCTGCTGTGGTGTGGCCTTAGTGAATAGATCTGCTATATTATTCTTTCTGCCTACTCATTCAAAGACAACATCTTATCTTTAACGAGATGGAAACATCTGAGGATGTGCTTGGATCTATAATGAGGCCTTGGTTCCTTATTTTGAATAACGGTCCCAGTGTTATGAAAATAGAGTGATACCGATCCTTCAATCTGAGGAACGACTCTTAAATTCATGATGAGTTTCTTCATCCAGATAGCTTCCTTAATGGCTTCACTAGCAGCAACATACTCTGGCTCAGTAATTGAGTCAGCTACTATCTACTGTTTGAAACTCTTCCAACTCACTGTCCCATTAATTAGGATAAATATATACCCTGATATTGACTTGCTATCATCTGCTTTCCAATGATCCTTCCTTTGATCAGCCTGAAATCTACTTGCTATGCCCAAAGCATAAGCTACATCAGGCTTGGTACATAGCATGGCATACATAATTGATCCCACAGCTGAAGCATAAGAGATTTCATTCATCCTTTTCCTCACTTCTGGTGTCTTTAAGATATATTTTCTTAGAGAGACGTATACCATAACATACAGACAAGTAACCTTTCTTACTTGCCTCCATATTAAATCTCTTTAATATGAGGTCTATGTACCGTGACTGGGATAAGCCTAACATCCTTTTAGATCTATCTCTATAGATTTTTATACCCAGTATATAGGATGCTTCATCCTAGTCTTTTATGAAAAACTTATTTGATAGTCAAGTTTTGATTGATTGCATCATTGGGATATCATTTTCAATGAGCAGTATGTCACCGACATACAGAACCAAGAAGACAATAACACTCCCACTTATCTTTTTATATACACATGGTTCATCCGTATTTTTTATAAAGCCAAACTCTTTGACTATCATATCAAATCGGATGTTCCAGCTTCTCAAAATCTGCTTCGATCTATAGATGGATCTCATTAGCCTGCATACTTGATTTGCTCTCCCACTTGAGATAAATCTCTCTGGCTGAGTCATATAGACCTCTTCTTCTAGATTACTATTGAAAATCGATCTTGACATCCATCTACCAGATTTTATAATCATAGTATGCTGCTATAGCAAGCAAAATCTGGATGGACTTGAGTATAGTCACTGGTGAGAAGGTTTCATCATAGTCAATTCCTTGCCTTTGACTGAAAACCTTTGCCACTAACCTAACTTTGTAGGTTTCTACTTGGCCATCTACTCTGATCTTCCTTTTGAAGATCCACTTGCACCCTATTAGGATCACACCCTCAGGTGCATCAACCAAGATCTACACTTGATTGGTATTCATCGAGTCCATCTCAGATTTCATAGCTTTCAGTTATCTGTTTGAGTCTCTATTCATGACAGCTTCTGAATAGGTCAGTGGATCAACATTCTAAATGATGTTGATAGAATTGTTATTCTCAATGACAAAATTATATCTCAGAGATACTTGACGCACTCTATCTGACCTTCAGAGAAGAGGTGTGTATAGTGGATGTACCTCATCCTTGGGTACTTTTGATTGAGAATCTTCTTGTGGTCCAACCACTAGTATTTCTGGATCAGTTTGTAGATCATGAACTTTCATAAATTCAACATTCCTCCCACTGCCTCCTTCTTGGATAAATTCATGTTTCAAAAAAGTGGCGTGCCTACTAACAAACACCTTCTGTTCAGTAGGGTGGTTGAAATAATATCTATTAATTTCATTAAAATACTCTACAAACCTATACTTATCTGATCTAGCATTAAGCTTATGTCCAAAAATATTTTTGACATAAGTGAGATAGCCCAAAGTCTTAAGATGTTTAAGATTAGGCTTCCTTCCATTCCATATTTTATATGGAGTACTTGCAACAGACTTTGAAGGCATTCTGTGTAATATATATGTGGCAGTCTCTAGGGCATTATCCCTAGAAAGATATTAGAAGATCAATGAAGCATATTATGGACCGCATCATATCCATCACAGTATGATTTCTCCTTTCTACTACACCATTTAACTGAGGCATATTAGAAGGGATCCATTCAAAGAGAATATCTTTACTTTTAAGATGATCAAGAAATTCAATGAATAAGTATTCTCCTCCTCGATCAGATCAAAGAAGCTTGATACTTTTTTTCAGTTTATTTCTTGACCATACCTTGGTACTCCTTGAACTTATCAAAAGCTTCAAATTTATATTTCATAAGATACACATATCTGAACCTTAATAAATCATCTGTAAAGATCAAAGTATCTTCTTCGGGCCTGAGTTGTTATCGATCCATATACATCTATATGTACTAGAGCTAACAACTCACTTGTCCTCTCTCTATATCCAAAAAATGGAGTCTTGGTTATCTTACCCATGAGACAAGATTTATAAGTTCTCAATGATTCATAATCATTTGGGTCAAAAAATTCTTCTTTGTATAACTTGTTTATCCTTGACTCACTAATATGACCAAGACGATAATGCTAGAGATATGTGACATTCATATTTTTTTTCTTTTTTTTTTTATATTTCTTTCAATATAAAAAATATTTTATTGAGTGCAAGAATTAAAAGATTGTTATCAATTAAACCACTGTCATAAAATTTATTAGAAAAAAAAATAGAGTATCCATTTTCCATTAGCTTTATTTCAAAACCTTGTTTTAATAACAAAGGTATAGAAATAATATTTCTAATGACCTTTGGCATGAATAACAGTCTTTTAATACTAAAATTTTACCCAAAGGTAAATCAAGCATACAGGTTCCTACAGCCTCTGCGCTAATGGACTCTCTACTTGCACCATAAAGCTCGAGGTTAGCTCTTTTCAGATCTTTGATATTCTGTAGTTACAGTAACGAACTACAAAAGTACGATCCACAGGTGGTATTCAATATCAAAATATCAGAGTCTGAATCACTCAATTGAAAAATAGATCTATATCATATACACACCTTTTGGTGTTACACTTGCACCCTACTTCAAACTTACAAGATTATTCTTACAATTATACTCTCAATTTTCAAATTTACCACAAATAATATCCATACGGACATCATTACCTTCTCATTATTACTGACCAATATAGAGTCAGAAATATTCAGAATATCGAAGTTCTTTTTTGATATAAACCTAATTTGTAAGTTCCTCAACCAATCCACATAGTTGTATCGATCAACATAGTTTTATTTATTATATCATGGGGTAAAAATAAAGAAGCCATAATGTAGACTTAAATCTACATAAAATAATAGTATAAGCAGACCACTCATGTTTGACATGCATAACTAGATGAGGACTTTTAAAACTAGTTATGTCTCTCACTATTTTATCAGATACCATAGCCCTCTCTTATGGTAAACGAGATATATTTTATATTTATCTTAGTGGAATTGAGACCCTAATTTCTCATAATGATATTGTGTTAACACAACAATCCCTTATGAGTTCATAGGTAGAAAATTCTTTCCAATTACATCTCATGCAATTCTCAATATTTTATCTTGGCCTCTAAAATATTATTAGCCTTGTGTTAACACAACAAGCTATAATATTTTAGTTAAGTAAGACCTTTCATTTCAATACAGTCAAAATTGAATATAATTATCATTGTGTTAGCACAACAAAGCAGTATATCCAAAATTGCTGTAAGCATCTTTTATGCACCAGGATTATGTTATATCAATCCTTATGACAAGCCTTATGGTAACATAACAAACTAGCCATAGTTCATAATGTAACATTAACCCAGCATAAAAAAAGGCCCTTAGTAGTGTTTAAAACACTAAGCTACCTTCATTCAAGATTCAAACTAATCTAATTGGCCAGAAAAGTGTTAAGATTGGTGGGGGTCCCCCCATTATTTTTCTTAGACACCAATAAAATTGGCCAAATCAGCAACGGAACCAATTAAATAACCACCATACTTGAAAACACTCCTTAGACACCAATTAATTAATCGATTCAAGAAAATAAGTCAGTTTCTGGTTCACAATACTACGACTTAATATGATTTTTATGAGGGCTTTAATGGTCTCAAACGCATTCTAATTCAATCTATCACAAGAATGTACTATAATAGTTATATTTTAATAATCATAACAACTAATTATGGCATCTTATCATATCTCTAAGATATGGAAGCAGAATCATACAATATGATTATAACTAAACATCTCAAGCATATCATATATGCATGAAGTTCTAATAACATGCATAAATATAAAACACTCTTTTTACGGTTCTTCTTCTTGGAACATTACAATGGCACCCCTACACACCATAAGAGTTCCCTATTGAATAGGAAAAGAGGGTCTCTGAACCCTACTTGCTCTTATGACCGGACGGCCTGATGATGAACTCCAATTAGAGTACTAAGCTACTAAGAAAATTCTACACATACATCATGCATTTTATATTTAAAACATATCTCTAAGACATGATAGGGTTTGGATGTTCAATTGGGTTCAACCCTTGACCCAACTTGAACCAAACCAAAAACTCAGGCTTAATCACAATCAAGATAATAATTTAATATTTGATTATATAAATCAAGATAGGCTCTGATACCATTGTTGGATTCTGATGGCACAGTGGAAGGGTTAGGTATTTAAAATTTTCATTCAAAACATCCAATTCACCGGAAGCCCTAATGCCCAGAAACTCTTGACTATAATAATCAAAGCATAATAAATATAAATTAGGATAAGAAGAATACCTATAGCGCTAATCCTAATTTCTACAAGGTATCCAAGTATCCACCCTCCAATGGTGATTCACACAAAAATTGAACCAAAGATAGTGCTTCTTCTTTACCTTGCTTCAAAAGTTCTAGCCCATAGAACTCGATTAGCCTCATACCGATCAAATTTCTTCAAGAACCTGACCTCATCCTCTTAGAACCTCCTCTAAACTTCTGATTCTCTTTCTTTAGGACCCTTACAACCCTTGTTAGGACCAGATAAGGCTTTGTCTTAAATCCCAAAGCCTTATCCTAAAACTAAGATAGGTTGTAAGAAAGAAAGGAGAGCAACAGGAGAGAAATTGGAAATCTCTCTTCGATTCCTCGAATACCTAGCACCCTGACCTATTTATAGCTATCAGAGAGATGCCAAAAGAGAGGGACATGCCTTATCCAAAAGGCATATCTGATCTGATTATCAGAATAAGAGTTCCTTCAAGCAGAAGGACTCTTATCCATGATACGTCGATCAGCACCCTGGTCTGCACGCATGCAACCAAAGAAGGGATATTTTCACATCTCTTCTCAAATCAAAAAAATCCTCAAAAATTCATGTGAATTGGGGATTCAATATAAATTTCAAAAAATTAAAAATGGTGATAAAATTCTCACATAAGAATGCTATCCTCACACCTCTTCACACAAGTGCTGATCACCGCATGGGCAAGCATTAGGATCGACTTATGGCATCCGTTTGGTATCCAGATAAGTCTAGAAAAATTTTAAAAAAATTATTGAACATAGTGCATCAAATGTAAAATGTTATCACCAAAAATTATTCTAATTTTAAAGCATTTAATAGGGAGAAGGACTCTCCAAATCATGGAGAGATGTGATGCTTCTACGCATGCAAGACATCCTTTTTTCTCCAATTTTTTCTCTTCCCCAAAAATTCTAGAAAAAATATATCTCATGCTTTGGGATATGTACCAGAGGATGGACGGTGATGTGAGTTATCACACATATTTTAATCCCATAAAAAATAATATTTTTTCTTCCGCCCATGCCAACACTTGTACGTAGAACCTGTTTTGCACCAAGAGTCCACCACAACTTGGACTCTTCATAATTGGTGTTAACATGGGATGTGGTGCCCCAATTTGGGATGCTTCTAGGTGATATGACCTGACCCAAATGTCTACCAAATTGGACTAGCTAATTAGCAAGGGATAGGACCAAATTGGTCTCCAAAGGAGCAAGGGTTTCCACATGTGCTAGCATGCTTATCGGAATCCTGATTGAATCCAAAATTCCAATAAACCTTTTTTAAAAGGGTCTTTGGCCAATTTTCATATGTGTATGACCCATTGGGTTCTATATTTAGTCAATAGTAGGTCTAGGTATAAGTTGACCAAATTTGATTAGATTTCAAACTAATCAATTTTGGTCCAATCGAGCTAACCTGAGTTCAATCATTAGAATCATTTCTAATTGAAAATCGAATTAAACTCTTTAATTTGATCAAAAACCTACAAGTCAAGATTGACGTCTAGCAATGTATCATGACTACCCAGAAGATATAGAATTTGATGAAAATACCAAATCTACCCTTCAGTGACAAATTACCATGCAATTCAATCCTTCGATCATCCTTGCACCCTGAATATATTCATGAGTATGGAATCATGTAAAACTCAAATACATATTCATATCAATTCTCAATTAACCAATAATGACTCCAATGAAGAAGCATTAGAAACTCTTTCAATCTCCTTCCTGCTTTTGGCCAAAAGACTTTTCTGAGTCATTTAGGATTGAGAATACACAGGATGCGATCTCCTCTTACTAGGAGTGATCGATTCTATATTGACCTACTCACAACCTTCATACACACTCCACCATATCAGAACACCCCGTATATGTCTTAATCCCATGTTTGGGTATGAACCAAAATATGGGTTCATGTGCATAAGATTCTATGGTGGTTTCAGGTCTAAAGATCACTTGCACAACTCCCACTTAGAGAACCATCTTTGACATGCAAATAAGGCTTCCATTAGATGTTCTCTTTCATCGAGTCAATTCAGTGGACTCATTTCTCAAATGAGCACCCACATCCTTGTATTAGTGTCTCACACAAGTGGCTAGTGAGATCTGCCACCCTCTCCATTGAGCATACATAGGATGTGACAGTCTATCTGGAACATTGATCTCTGACTCAATGCTCCTACGATCAGAAATATTTAAGATTAGAATTTTAGGATTTTAGGCCTCACTAGCATGACCAATTCATATCTCCTAAAATCATTATCCTAATCTTTAGGGTTCATCATAATCTTAGATATATTAAGATGCAGCTAATATGATGAATCAATGCCTTAAATAATAAATGTCATTTTATGAGTTGGAAAATTTTAAAGAAAGTCCCATCGCAACACACTTACGATTGGCTTATTGGGCACTCTTCTTTCACTCCTTTGTGGCATCATCCCCAACCTCTTGTGGTTCAAGGACATCAAAAATATAGGAGAGTTTCTCCTGAGTGAGTATGATTTTTAAATTCCTCATCTAGTCCACATAATTAGGACCGGTCAACTTATTAGAATCTAAAATTTCTCGCAATGATAGTGAAGATGCCATTTATAGAATTTAATCTATAATAATTAAAGAACATTACATAAGCAAACAGTTCATGTGGACTCACACAATTAAATAAGATCTTTAGATTTAATTATGCCTTCTACTATTTTATCGAACATCATAACCCTCTACTTTGATGAACAAGACATATTATATTTTTATCTTAGTGGGATTGAGACCCTAATCCCTCATAATGATCTTGTGTTAATACAACAAATCCTTATGAGTTCATAGGTAGGAAATTCTTTCCAATTACATCTCATGCAATTCTCAATATCATATCTTGACCTTTAAAATATTATTAACCTTGTGTTAATACAACAAGCTATAATATTTTAGTTAAGTAAGATCCTTCATTTTAATACAGTCAAATTTGAATATAGCTGTCCTTGTGTTAACACAACAAAGTAGTACATCCAAAATTGCCATAAGCATCTTTTATGCATCAGGATTATGTTATATCAATTTTTATGACAAGCCTTGTGGTAACACAATAAACTAGCCATGTTCATGATGTAACATTAACCTAGCATGAAGGAAGGCCCCTAGTAGTGTTTTCAATATTAAGATTTTTTAATATCAAGATCGCTTAATCAAATTAGCCAGGTAAGTAAGGTGGGAGTCTCCCCATTGCTTTCCTTAGACACTAATAAATTGATCAGATCAGATAACGAAACCAATTAAAGAACCACCTATAGTATTTTTCTAGGCACCAATTGATCAATTGATCAAGAATTGGTTAACCCCTAGTTGCATATCACTACAACTTAATATAATTTTAATAAGGACTTTTATTTGGTCCCATGCACATTCTAACTACATAATGCTAATTTATGTATCAATATTAAAATATTCTATATGTGCAAGTGTAATATATGGACATTCATCATCCTAGGACAATCTTGCAGCATAACCACGTTATGCTAGGATAACCTTATGTCAAGATGATGATGTGGTGAATCATATATGCATCAATTCATATCATCATATGAAAGCATAATACATAGCATAATTCATCTTATAGTATGAATCATAATTTGCATCACATAAACATTATGTATATATGATGGAACCAAACAAGGCTGGCTCTGATACCACTGTAGGGTTTCAGGGTGGACATGCACAGCGAAAGCATAATGAATTTTAAAATTTTAAATTATAAAATTTTGATTATTAAATATATAAATCATCATCTCTTTGATGATTAATAATCATATATAATATATATTTAAAATTAAATTCAAGCTATAGAAGAATACCTGTAGTGCTTAATCCAAATTCCAGCAGAACCTCCACCAGGTGCCCAAGTGTTCACCCTCGAACGGTGATCCACATAGGGCTATGACCAGGACACCAACTCTTTGAGATGATTCTTCTTCCAAAATTCTCACTCTGAGAATTTTTTTGGACACCAGGACCTCAAGACCCTCTTCCTCTTCTCCTAGCCTTCCTATCCCTATCTTTCTTCTCTCCTTTTCTTCCTTAATTCTCTTCCTAGACTCTTATCCTAAAATCGAACTTATCCTTACTAGTTTTAGACTTATCCTAATAAGAGAAGGAAGAGACTAATTAGACAATAGGGAGAGTGTGTAAGAAAAAAGAGAAAAGAGTAATTTTCTGAATGAATCAAATCTCTGACGCAACCCTCTTTAAATAGTTAGTGATGGGGTGCCTTCAGGAATGATTTGCACCCCCTCCACGTGCCATCTCGCATCCATCAAAAAATTTCACACCCCCTTAAGAATTATCACACCCATCTAAAATGTTTTGACACATGGCAATCATTGAAAAAAAATCCAAGAGACACTTCGCGAAGAAGGACTCTTCGAAATATTTTTCTCAATGATTCTCCGATGCATCACGCAGCTTCTCATGGAGCAATTTTTTTCCACCACCCATCAGCAACTTTTGGCCATTCAATGGACCAAAATGAAGGTGCTAACTTGCTGATGGTGTAAAAAAAAAATTAAAAATAAGATGAGGTGTGACATATAGATTAGAGTCCTTCATAAATTGGACTCTTGGTTAGGTGCATGGATCAGACTGGCAGGATTTCCAACTTCAACTAATTTCTACGATTAAACCAGAAGGTGTTTCCACCTTAGAAGGAGTCACCACATTTTTTTTTCATCAGGGAATATTGGATAAGCTTGAGGAAGGGGCATCCCATCTCTTGGGATGCGAAACCTGTCTCTGCACACAAAGACTGCACCCACGTGCATGAAAAACTCTTGACACATGGAGACCTAGTTTCTTGGCTCTAAATTTTTGGTCAATGCAGCCAAGCATAGACCCAACTCAAATCAAAAATTGATTTAAATTAATTTAGCTTTAATTATCCCAATTTAGAATCAATTTTGAACCCAATTTGTAACAGGGAGCTAATTTTTGCAACATGTGCTAGCATGCTATTTTGCAAACATGATCTAATCCAACTAGACCCCTGATTAATTTTTTTTATGTGTGATCCATTGGGTTCCACATCTAGCTAGTAGTGGGCCTGAGTCCAAGTCAATCTAATTTGATTAGAATTTAATCTAACCAATCAAGATCCAATCGAGCTAACTAGATTTCAGCAATTAGAACTCTTTCTAATTTGAAGATCGAATTAAGCTCTTTAATTTGATCAAACCCACAAGACAAGATGGACATCTAGCAATGTATCATGTCTATCTAAAAGATATAGAATTTTGATAGAAATATTAAAAATATTCTTCAGTGGAAAGTTACCATGCGATTCGATCCTGCAATCTCCCTGCACCCCGAATATGACTCTGGATATGGAATGATGTCAAATCCAATATCATATTCATATCTCTCTTAATCTTAAATGATGATTTGATTAATAAAATATAATTTTTTTTTTAATTTTTATTTTGCTTTGATCAAAGACTTTCTGAATCATCAATCGATCAGAGCAAGTAAGATGCGATCTCCTCTTACCAGGAGTGATCGATTCCATGTTGACCTACTCACAACCTTCATAGACATTCCACCATATCCAGAACACCCAATGCATGACTAAGTCATAAATGAGTATGAATCAAAAATATAGATTCATGTAGACAAGGTTCTATGGTAATCTCATATCAAAGGATTACATGCACAACTCCCACTATAAAAAAATATCTTTTGATGAGTAAGTAAATTCTATAAGATGTTTCTTAAGTTGGATCAGTTCAATGAACTCATTCTGTAATGAGCACCCACTTTCTTGTATTAGTGTCCCACACAAGTGACTTATGAGATCAGCCATCCTCTCCATCGAGCATACATAGGAAGTGCTAGTCTATCTGGAACATTGATCCCTTACTCAATGCTCTTATGATTAGGAATATTCTAAATCAGGATTTTTAAAATTTTAGATCTCATAGGTATGATCTCATCATAATCCTAAACCTATTATCCTAATTTATGGAGTTCATCATAATCCTTACTAAAGTAAGTGCAGCATATGATGAAAAATATCTTTATTTATAAAAAATCAATACATAAGTCTAGAAGATTACAAAGAAAATCCATCAAAATATAAATTTCGATTGACTTGTAGGACATATTCCTTTCAGGTACCATGGTGATCTCAGATCAAAGAATCACTTACACAACTCCCACTAGAGAATCATCAGTTGACATGTAAATAAGACTCCATCTGATGTTCTCTCGTAGGTTTATTCAGTGAACTCATTCTCTAATGAGCACCCATATCTTTGTATTAGTGTCATCACATAAGTAGTTATGAGATCAACCACCCTCATTTTTGAGCATACATAGGACATACCAGTCTTACCGGTATTATAGATCTCTGACTCAATGAGCCAATGACTAGGAATATTTTAGGTCACAGCTATCAAAGATTTAGGTCTCACTAGCATGATCTCATCACGGCCCTAAAATTATTGCCCGGACCTATGGGGTTCATTATAATCTTAAAACAATAAGATGCAACATACAATGAATCAAAAATATCTATTTTATTAATAAATTAATATCAATTATATGAGTCTAAAAGATAAATTATAAAAAATATCCTATCATATCCTGTATGCGGTTGGCTTGTAGGGCATCATTCTTTCAATCTTCCACTTGCACTAAAGCCAATCACCCCTATACTTGATGCCCATGCTATCAAGGTGGCGGTCAAACTACTGCATTGACAAGGCCTTAGTGAATGGGTCTGCTATATTGTTCTTGGTGTCAACTCACTCCACGATCACATCGCATCTTTCGACTATCTCTCGAATGAGGTGGAACCGTCTTAGAATGTGCTTGGATTTATGATGAGACCTTGGTTCTTTGGCTTAAGCGACTACCCCAGTATTATCACAATAAAGGGGCACTGGTTGTTCAATCCTTAGAACCATACCCAATTTTGTGATGAATTTTTTCATCCAGATGGCCTCCTTAGCAGCCTCACTAGCAGCAATATACTCAGCCTCAGTGATCGAGTCAGCAACAGTTTACTGTTTGAAACTTTTTCAACTTACTGCACCACCATACAGAGTGAACACATATCTAAATATAGATTTACTATCATCCAGATCAGATTGAAAACTAGAATCGGTATAACCTTTCAGTTTTAAGTCAGATCCTCCATATAGTAGAAAACTATCTCTAATCCTTCTCAAGTACTTGAGTATATTTTTCATGGCTTTCCAATGATCCTCTTCGGGATCAGCTTGAAATCTGCTTATAATATCCAAGGCATAAGCCACATCAGGTCTGGTACATTATATAGCATACATAATTGATCCTACAATCGAAGCATAAAAAATAGAACTCATTCTATTTCTCTCTTCAGGTGTCTTAGGAGATATTTTCTTAGAGAGTTGTATGCCATGACCCATGGGCAAGTAACCTTTTTTACTTCTCTCCATATTGAACCTCTTCAACACAAGGTCAATATACCTAGACTGGGACAAGCCTTGCTTCCTTTTTGATCCATCTCTATAGATCTTTATACCTAGTATATAGGATGCCTCACCTAAGTCTTTCATAAAAATTTTTTGTGATAGCCATATCTTGATCGATTGCAATATCGAGATATCATTCCCAATAAGCAGTATATCGTCTATATACAGAACCAAGAAGATAATAGCACTCCCACTAATTTTTTTATACATACAAAATTCATCCATATTTTTTATGAAATCAAACGATTTGACTATCTCATCAAAACAGATGTTCTAGCTCGTCGATGCTTGTTTAATCCATAAATGGATCTATTCAACTTGCATACTTAATTTGCTCTCCTATTACAGACAAATCTCTCTAGCTGAGTCATATAGACTTCTTCTTCAAGATTTTCGTTGAGGAAGATAGTCTTGACATCCATCTATCAAATCTCATTGTCATGGTATGCTGCAATAGCAAGCATTATTCGAATAGACTTGAGTATGGCTATCGGTGAAAAGATCTCATCATAATCAACATCTTATTTTTATCTGAAATCTTTTATAACTAGTCTGACCTTATAGGTCTCTACCTGGCCATCTACTCCAATATTTTTTTTGAAGACTCATTTGCAGCCTATTAGGGTTACACCCTCAGGCACATCAACCAAAATCCAAACTTGGTTGGTATACATGGAGTCTATTTCGGATTTCATGACATTGAACCATTTGTCAGAGTCACTACTCATGACAGCTTTCAAATAGATCGTGGGATCATCATTCTTAATGATGTGGGATGTATTGTCATTCTCAATGACAAACCTATACCTGAGTGGTACATTACATACTTTATTTGATCTTCGAAGAGGAGGTGTGTGAAGTGGCTTTGCCTCAATAATGGGCACATCTAGTTGAGAACTATTTTGTGAATCTTGGATGGATTGTAAGTTTTGAACTTTCACAAGTTCAACAGACCTCCCACTGTCTCTTTCTTGGATAAACTCTTTCTCCAAAAAAATGACATGCCTACCAACAAACACCTTTCATTGAGTAGGATTGTAGAAATAGTATCCTATACTCTCCTTGGGGTAACCTACAAACCTGTATTTTTTTATCAGCATCCAGCTTATGTCCATCAATATTTTTCACATAAGCTGAGTAACCCCAAATCTTAAGATGCTTAAGATTGAGTTTTTTTTTCTTTTCATATTTCATATGGAGTGCTAGAAATAGATTTAGAAGGTACTTTATTTAGGATATACACTGCGGCCTTGAGAGCATATCCCTAGAAGGATATCAGAAGATCCATGAAACACATCATGGACCACACCATATCTGATAAGATGCGATTCCTTCTTTCCATAATTTTATTTAATTATGGAGTATAAGGAGGTGTCCATTGATAGAGTATTCTATATTATTTTAAATAATCGAGAAACTCACTAGACAAGTATTCTCCTCCTCGATCAGATCGAAAAACTTTAATATTTTTATCAGTTTGTTTTTCAACTATTCTTTGATACTCTTTAAATTTATCAAAGACTTCAAATTTATATTTCATTAAATGCATATATCCAAACCTAGACCTATCATCAATAAACGTGATGAAGTAAGAGTATTCACCTCTAGCTTGAGTTGACATGGGACCACAAACATCAATATGTACAAGGTCCAATATGTCACTTGCCCTTTTTCCATGTCCAGTAAATAGAGCTTTGGTCATTTTTCCCATGAGAAAAGATTCACAAGTTCCATATGATTCATAATCATAAAGATCAAAAAAATTATCTTTGTATAACTTGTTAATTCTTGACTCATTTATATGGCCAAGTCGGCAATACCAAAGGTATGTGATATTCACATCCTCTCTCTTTCTTTTCTTTATATTATCAATATGAAGTACTTTATCATTAAGAAAAAGAAAAAAAATATCATTATCAACAAAAGTACTTTTATAATATTTGTTAGAAAAATATATAGAACAACTATTGTTCTTTGCTTTTATTTCAAAACCTTGTTCCTATAACATTACAGAAGTAATATTTCTAAAGATATTAGGGATATAATAATAGATCTTGAGTTCCAAAACTTTGTCCAAAGGCAACTTCAAAATCTTGATTCCTACAACTTCGGCCTGAATGGATTCTCCACTAGCACCAAACAGCTCGAAGTCACCTTTATTCAGATTGTTTATTTCTTGTAGATCCTGCAACGATTTGCAAAGATGTGACCCACAGGTGGTATCTAATACCTAAGAATCTAAAAATAAAGTACTTAATGATAAGTTAGTTTGTTTCATATACAAACCTTTGGCAATATTTGCCAGTTTCACGGTTGCAAGATAATCCTTGCAATTTCTTTTCCAGTGGCCCTCCTTACCACAGTGATAGCAAGTACCTTTGACGGAGACCTTCTTCGTCTTCTTCTTGGAGATGCCAGCCTTAAGGTTTATCTTTTTCTTAGAATCCTTCTTTGCTTTCTTCTTGTTGATCTTCTTAACAAGAAGTACCAGAGTCTTTTCACCCTTGAAATGGCTCTCTACTATTTTCAACATGTTCAACAGCTTTGATAGGCTGATGTTCAATTTGTTCATATGGTAATTTATAACAAACTGAAAAAAAAAGTCAGGGAGAGACTACAGGATCAAATCCTGGCTCAGTTCACCATCTAGGCAAAGCTCAATTATCCCAGATAAGTGATCGAATAAATCATCTTCTGGACATACATTTGCATAGAGGTGCCTTCAGTCATGCGGGCATAGAACAACTGCTTTGATATCTCATATCGAGCAGTTCGACTTTGTTCCTCATATAACTCCTTAAGATTAAGGAGTATAGAGTTAACACCCATGTCCTCATACTGCCTCTGAAGTTCGTTGCTCATGGAAGAAAGCATGATGCATTTGACAGTCACACTGTCATCTTTCCACATCTTGTATGTGGCTCTTTCCTCCTCGAAAGCATCTTCTCCAAATGATCTGGTGCAGGTGTATCCAAAATGTAGGAGACTTTCTCCTGAGTGAGAATAATTCTCAAGTTTTTTAACCAGTTCACGTAGTTAGGTCCGATCAATTTGTTTGCATCTAGTATACCTCTAAGTGACAGTGAGAATGCCATATGTATAGTTAATCTATAATAACAAGAATATAATATAAGCAGACAACTCATGATGATATGCACAACTAGATTAGGATTTTTATCTATTTATGTCTCTCACTATTTTATCGGACTTCATAGCCCTCAAGTATGAAAATTGAGAAACATACTAATATTTTTTAGTGGGGTTGAGATCCCTGTTCCTCACAAATATCCTGTGGATAGCACAACAAGTATTCATGAGTTCAAGAGTAGATAATATTTTACCAATTGTACCTTTACAATTCTCAATATTTTTCTCTCTGGCCTCTAGATCACATATAGCCTTGCAGATAGCACAACAAACTATAGTGTTCTAGTTAAGTTGACCCTTCAATCCCATATGGTCATACTTAAACAATGCTGCCCTTGTGGATAGCACAATAAAGCAATAGTATTCAAAATATTCTATAAGCATTAAAATGCACTTGATCAACATCATATCAATTTCTATAGTAAGCCTTATGGATAGCACAACAAGCTCACTAAGATCTTGACATACTCTATTGACCAAGTTTGAAGGAAGGCCCTTATAATGTCTACATCACTAAATAATCTAAGTCTGAAATTCAATAAGATCAAATTGGTCGGGTCAGTAGGTGGGAGGCTCTCCATAGCTTTTCTTAGACACCAACAAAGTTGGCCAGACCAGCATACAGATCTAATTAAAAAATTATCTTTCATACTTTCTTCGACATCAATTAGTCAAAAGAATTTGACTTTTGATTTGAAAGTGAATCCCGACATTACAACTTAATATAATTTTTAAGAGTCTTTGAACTAATCTCGACACAACCTAACTATGACTACATAAAATATACTTTACATATTATGCAATTTGGTATGTAATCACAAAACACAATAGCAATCATATAATTATGCCAAAAATTATATAAGGGTGCAATTCAAGTCATAACATATGATAAGCTAAATTGAAATAATAAAGCAACCCCTAATCATATTAGGCATGCATAACACCCTTAATAATGTATCGATTTAAGCATCAAACTACCATGATAATATAAATTTTAAATTATTATAAATTTATAATTTTAATAACTAAAATTTAAAACCATGGTACATATAAAGTCAAAAATATTTTTGATTTTAAAGATTGATGCTAAAAATTGAAGCAATATTCTTGGCAATATATGAACAAGAATAATTCTATGCTACTACTTTGTACTTGTTTGATCGAATCAGATAAGGGTGGCTCTGATACTACTGTTGGATTTTGGCCATGTAGTAGAAACTAATTTTTAAAATTTTAAAACCAAACAAGTCAATAGCTTTAACAATTAAAACTATTGAGCCAAAATCCAAACCCTAGAATCACCTTGCCGATATCGATCAAAACAAAACAAGCATGCAAAAGAGACAAAATTTTTACTTTCACCAAAAGAATAAAGTGGCACATTGGTGATCTCCACGTGACTCTAAAGTAGAAGCCCTCCAACGGTGATCCATACGAAAGTTGGTCAAGGTCCTTCCTAACCAGTGCGCCACCGCAGCCTTATCTTTTTAAGAACACTGCCAGCTTCGAACTCAAGAAACGATCATGCCAAAGCCCAATCACCTACAAACATGCCACTAGGATCATGCCAAGAAGACACTCTTCAGATATCTCACAATCTAGAATTTTATTTTTGGCTTCAACATATGGAAAAACCAAACCCTAGGGCACACTAACAACACTTGCTAATTCTCTCACCACCCTTCTTACAACTTTTGCCACCCAATTTTTCCTTGCCTTTTTCTTAGATTTTTTTTAGAACTTTTCTACTGATTCACATGCCTTTTATCTCTGGTTTCCATCAAAATTCTAGCACTTGGGCCATACAGGATGTCCCATATAAATAAGGGATCGAGAGATGTGAGATGGGACCAAGGGGCACCAACCTTTGGTGCTCCACTTCCTCACGTGATGAATAAATTCACCATATAGAATTATAGTGCAAGAGATCCTTCATACAGAAGCAATCTCTCTCTTCTGTGTGCCATAAAAATTCCATCTTAAATTGGTGACAAATCATAGGAATTCTGATTGATCATTTAAGGCAACGCATTAACATAAGAGTCTTCAAGAAGGACTCTTCATCTTCACATGCTAAAATGAGGGGGACAGCAATTAATTTTTGGTGTGGCATCTGGTGGGTGCAGAGGAGTCCTTCTTCACTTAAAATTATTTCAAGTTAGATAAGAATCCAATCAAGATAGACCCAATCCCATTTGGTCAAAGACAACTGATCTAGGTTAGCTCAAACACTTTGATCTAAACCAATTTAGGAACTTGGGTTAATACAATGTGCTAGCATATCAAATTAATCCTTAAAATTTATAATAAACTCTAATTAAATTAGACTAAAGTCAAATTCTAAAGCGTGTGACCTATTGAGTTTCAAATCTAGCCAGCAGTGGATCAAGACTTTTGATGTAATCCTAATTCGATTAGATTAGGTCACCTGAAGAGTCCTAATCAACTAGGACTCTTCTTAATTAATTTTAAAATTAAACTCTTTTAATTTTGATGAGTCTACAAGTCAAGATTGATGTCTAACAATGTATCATAACTATTCAAAAGATTTAAAATTTTGATAAAAAATTATCAAAATACCCTTCAGTGGTAAGCTACCGTGAAATTCAATCCTTCAGTCAAACAACATCTCAGATGAGCTATGGGTATGAAAATATGTTGAACCCAATCATTTATTTTTATGTATCTTGATTAGAAAGTGATGATTCAGTTGATGATATATTAGAAACTTTTTTCTAATTATCATGCTGCTTTAGCCAATGACTTCCGAAATCACCGGCATATGAGATCACATAGGATGTTCACTCCCCTTATTAGGAGTGACTGATCCCTTATTGATCACTCACAACCTCCATGCATATTTCATCACATCCAGAACACCCCATATAAGAATCAAAAAATTAAGTTAGGAAGTGAACCAAAATATAGATCCATGTACACAAGGTACTATGGTAATCTCAGGTCAAAGAATCACTTACACAACTCTCACTAGAGAATCATCAGTTGACATGTAAATAAGACTCCATCTGATATTCTCTCATAGGTCTATTTAGTGAACTCATTCTCTAATGAGCATCCATATCCTTGTATTAGTGTCACCACACAAGTGGTTGTGAGATTAACTACCCTCATATCTGAGCATACATAGGACATGCCAGTCTTACCGATATCATTGATCTCTGACTCAATGAACTAATGACCAGAAATATTTTAGGTCATGACTATCAAGAATTTAGATCTCACTGACGTGATCTCATCACAGCCCTAAAATCATTGCTCGGACCTATGAGATTCATTATAATCTTAAAATAATAAGATGCAGCATACAATGAATCAAAAATATCTATTTTATTAATAAATTAATATCAATTACATGAGTTTGAAAGATAAATTGCAGAAAATATCTTATTATATTTCATATGTGATTGGCTTGTAGGGCATCATTCTTTCACTACTGACCTGACCAATTTGATCTTATTGAATTTCGACTTAGATTGATTAGTGATGTAGATACTACAAGGGCCTTCCTTCAAACTTGATCAATAAAGTATGTCAAGATCTTAGTGAGCTTGTTGTGCTATCCACAAGGTTTATTATAAAAATTGATATGATGTTGACTAAGTACATATTGATGCTTATGATATATTTGAATAGTGTTGCTTTGTTGTGTTATCCACAAGGGCAGCATTGTTTAAGTATGACCATATGGGATTGAAGGGTTAACTTAACTAGAATATTATAGTTTGTTGTGCTATCCACAAGACTATAAGTGATTTAAAGGAAAGAAAAAAACTATTGAGAATTGTATGAACTATAATTGATAAAGGTTACCTACTCTTGAACTCATGAATGCTTGTTGCGCTATCCACAAGGTGTTTGTGAGGAATAGGGATCTCAACCCTACTAAGAAACTAAGGATATTTCTCATTTTTTATACTTGAGGGCTATAAAATTCATTGAAATAATGAGAGACACAATTAGATAACAGTCCTAATCTAGTTGTGAATGTCATCATGAGTTATCCACTTATATTGTGTTCTTGTTATTATAGTTTAACTACGCATATGGCATCCTCACTAATACTTAGAGGCATACTAGATGCAAATAAATTGATCGGACTGAACTATATGGACTGGTTGAGAAATTTTAGAATTGTTCTTACTCAGGATAAAGTCTCCTACATATTGGATACACCTGCATCCGATTCAATCAGGAAAGATATTTTCAAGGAGGAAAGGGTCACATATAAGATATGAAAAGATGACAGTATGACTGTCAAATGCATCATGCTTGCCTCGATGAGCAATGAGCTTTCGAGGCAACATGAGGACATGGATGTTCCCTCTATACTCCTTAATCTTAAAGTGTTATATGGGGAACAAAGTCGAACTACTAGATATGAGATATCTAAGTAGTTATTCCATGCCCGCATAACTGAAGGCACCTCTATGCAAACATATGTCTTGAAGATGATTTATTTGATCACTCATCTGGGATAATTGGATTTCGCCATGGACGGTGAACTTAGCCAGGATTTGATCCTGCAGTCTCGCCCCGACTCCTTCTCTCAGTTTGTCATAAACTATCATATGAATAAACTGAACACTAGCCTACCTGAGCTGCTGAATATGTTGAAAATAGCAGAGAGCCATTTCAAGGATAAAAAAGCTCCGATTCTTCTTGTCGATAAGAATTAATAAGAAGAAAGATAAAAAAGATTCCAAGAAAAAGCTGAACCCTAAGGCTGGCATCTCCAAGAAGAAGGCGAAGATGCTATCACTATGGCAAGGAGGGCCACTTGAAGAGAAATTGCAAGGAATACCTTGCAATTGTGAAACCGACAAATGTTGCTAAATATTTGTATATGATACAAACTAATTTATCATTAAGTACTTCAATTTTAGATTATTGGATATTGGATACCATCTGAGGCTCACACCTTTACAAATCATTGCAGGATCTATAGAAAATAAACAATCTGAATAAAGGTAACTTCGAGCTGTTCGGTGCTAGTAGAGAGTCCATTCAGATCAAAGCTGTGGGAACCAGAATTTTGAAGTTACCTTCGAATAAAATTTTGGAACTAAAGACCTGTTATTATATTCCTAATATCGTTAGAAATATTATTTCTGTACCATTATTATTAGAACAAGATTTTGAAATAAAAGTAAAGAACAATGATTGTTCTATATATTTTTCTGACAAATTTTATGGAAATGCTTGTATTGATAATGATCTTTTATTTCTATCACTTAATAATAATGTACTTCATATTGATAATATGAAGAAAAGAAAGAGAGAGGATGTAAATATTATATACCTCTGGTACTGCCAACTTGGTCATATAAATGAATCAAGAATTAACAAGTTATATAAAGATAAATTCTTTGATCCTTATGATTTTGAATTATATGAAACTTGTGAATCTTGTCTCATGGGAAGAATGACCAAGACTCCATTTATTGGACATGAAGAAAGGGTGAGTGACATTTTGGACTATGTACATACTGATATTTATGATCCAATGTTGACTCAAGCCAGAGGTGGATACTTTTACTTCATCATATTTTCTGATGATAAGTCTAGATTTGGATATATGTATTTAATGAAATACAAATCTGAAGTCTTTGATAAATTTAAAGAGTATCAAAGAATAGTTGAGAAATAAATTGATAAAAGTATTAATGCTCTTCGATTTGATCAAGAAGGAGAATATCTGACTAGTGAGTTTCTCGATTATTTAAAATAAAATAAAATACATTCTCAGTGGACACCTCCTTACACTCCATAATTAAATAAAATTATGAAAAAGAGGAATCACACCATATTATATATGCTGCGGTCCATGATGTGTTTCATGAATCTTTCGATCTCTTTTTAAGGATATGCTCTCGAGGCCACAGCGTATGTTTTAAACAAAGTGCCTTCCAAATTTGTCTCTAGCACTCCATATGCGATATGGAAAGAAGAAAGATCCAGTCTTAAACATCTTGAGATTTGGGGTTGCCCGACTTATGTGAAAAATATTGATGGACATAAGCTGGATGCTAGATCAGAAAAATATAAATTTATGGGTTATCCCAAGGAGAGTATAGGATACTACTACCATCCTACTCAACAAAAGGTATTTGTTGGTAGGCATGTCGTTTTCTTGAAGAAAGAGTTTATCCAAGAAAGGGATAGTGAAAGGTCTGTTGAACTTGAGGAAGTTTAAAATCTATAACCCATCCAAAACTCACAAAATAATTCTCAACCAGATGTACCCATTGTTAAGGCACAGCCACTACACACCCCTCCTCTCCGAAGGTCAAGTAGAATGTGTAATGTACTACTCAGGTATAAGTTTATCATTGAGAATGACAACACATCCCACATCATTGAGAATGATGATCCCATGACCTATTCGAAAGCTATCATGAGTAGTGACTCTAACAAATGGATCAATGCTATGAAATCTAAAATTGACTCCATGTATACCAACTAAATTTGAACTTTGATTGATGCCCTTGAGGGTGTGACCCCAATAGGCTGCAAATGGGTCTTTAAAAGAAAGATTGGAGTAGATGGCTAGGTAGAGACCTATAAAGCTAGGCTAGTGGCAAAAGATTTCAGACAAAAATAGAGTGTTGATTATGAAAAAACCTTTTCGTCAGTAACCATGCTCAAGTCTATTCAGATAATGCTTGCTATTGCTGCATACCATGACTATGAGATCTGGCAGATGGATGTCAAGACTGTCTTTCTCAATGAAAACCTTGAGGAAGAAGTCTATATGACTCAACAAGAGAGATTTATCTCTAGTGGGAGGGCAAATCAGGTATACAAGCTAAATAGATCAATTTATGGATTAAAACAAGCATCGAAGAGTTAGAACATTTGTTTTGATGAGACAGTCAAATTGTTTGGCTTTATCAAAAATGTGGATGAACTTTGTGTGTACAAAAAGATTAGTGAGAGTGCTGTTATCTTCTTAATCTTATATATGGATGATATACTACTCATTGAGAATGATATCTTGATGTTGTAATCGATCAAGACATGGCTATCGCAAAAGTTTTCCATGAAAGACTTGGGTGAAGCATCCTATATACTTGGTATAAAGATATTTTGGATAGTCATGACATATTGTTAGACATCAATATTGACTTGTGGACTCATCAAAATCAAAAAAATTTAATTCAAAAATAAATTAGAAAGAGTTCTAGTTGATTGAGACTCTTCAGCTGACCTAATCAAATTAGATTAGGGTTATGTCGAGAGTCTGGATCCACTGCTGGCTAGATTTGAAACCCAATAGATGACACACTTTGAGATTTGATCTTGATCTAATTTAATTAAGATTTAATATAAATTCTAAGGGTTAATTTGATATGCTAGCATATTGTATTAACCCAAGTTCCTAAATTGGTTCAGTTCAAAGTGTTTGAGCTAAACTAGATCAGTTATCTTTGACCTAATGGGATTGGGTCCAATTTAATTGTGTTCTTATCCAACTTGGAATAGTTTCAAGTGTGGAAGGACTCCTCTATGTCCACCAAGTTTCACATCAAAATAAAATTGCTGCCAACTCTTAATTAATGTGAGAAAATGAAGAGTCTTTCTTAATGAAGGTTCTTATCATATCTTCTCGCCTTGTTCTCTCATCTAGAACTCTATTTATTTCATGCTATTTTTATATGGGATATTTATGAGGCACAGAAGAGGGGATGTCCTTCTATGTGAAGGCTCTCCTGTGCCATAAATAAAACATGATGATTTAATTCACTATGTGAGAATGTGGAGCACCAAAGGATGGCACCCCTTGGTCTTTCCTCACATCCCATGGTCACCTATTTATATGGGGCATCCCATATGGACTAGGTGCTTGATTTTGGATGAAAATCAAAGATAAGTGGCATATAAAAGAGAAAAAAAATTTTAGAAAAAATTTGAGAAAAAAGCAAGAAAAAATTGAGAGGCAAAAGTTGTAAGAAGGGTGGTGAGAGAATTAGCAAGTGTTGCTAGTGTGCCCTATGATTTGATTTTTCATGTGTTGGAGCCCAAAATCAAATTTTAGGTTGTGAGATATCTGAAGAGTGTCTTCTTGGCATAATTTTGATGGTAAAATTGAAGGTGAATGGACTTTGGTGTGATCATACTTCATGTTCGAAGCCGACAGTATTCTTGAGAAGACAAGGCTATGGCAGCACACCGATTAGGAAGGATTTTGGCCAACTTTCATATGGATTATCATTAGAGGGCTTCTGCTTTGGAGTCTCATAGAGATCACCATCGTGCCATATTGCTTTTTGGTGAAAGTATAAAATTCTATCCCTTTGCATGCTTGTTTTGTTTTGATCGACATCGGTAAGGTGATTCTAGAATTTGGATTTTGGCTCAATAGTTTTAACTATTAAAGCTATTAATTTATTTATTTTAAAATTTTAAAAAAATTAATTTTTGCTGCATGTCCAAAACCCAACACAATGCATGCCAAGGGATCTACAATTCCTCTAGGAGAAGCTGAAGCAATGGTTGGTGCAGAGGCTAAAGAGGATAAAGTGCTAGGGTGGAATTCCCTAGGTTCAGTCGCTAGATTTTGAAAGAGTTGGATAAGCTCTTATATTTCAAAGGTGCCCGCAAGATGCGGAGGTATCTAAGATGGCTTCGAAGGTGTCTGCAGAGTGTGGAGGGTCTGAAGTGTCAGCGATGATGATCGAGGTGTAGTGGCACACCCAGCAGTGCAGCATTGGGTGGTTGGCCTTGGGTGACTCGGTTGCAGAGTCAACTTCTACAGCATTAGATGGACTTTGGATTTATATGGAGCACCAGACAGAGGTGGCTTCACAGGTGGAGAGGGTTTCAGTTGTAGTGAATGTCAATCTAGGAACGCTGTGGTTTCTCTAGGGAGGTCCATGGCAAGTGATGCAGCTGCCTAGCAGAAGGGAGTCTACAATTTCTAGGATGATGCCAAGGAGCAAGCCAAGGACTTTAGTGGTGGAGGCAGTCATCCCAGAGGTCTCCAAGGATGTGCAGAAGCAGAAGAATGTTGGCGGGATAAGGGTTGCACAAGGGGCTATCAAGGCATGCAGAGACAGCAGGATCGTGCAAGAGGACATTGCCGAATTTGCCAAGGCTCAAGGCATCAAGATGGAGATTGTAGGAGTTGATGTGATAGTCCTAAGCCTTGGAAGATCATGAGAGGAGCCATAGGATTGGCTCCAAGATCCTAGGATAGGTTTGGTCTTAGGGCTAGGACCGGTTGGTCCTGGGGTGGAGGTTTAGCCCTCCACGATCATGAGGCCTTGGTTTGTGGGTCTTATGGGGGCGAATCTAAGTTTGGACCAGATTTAGATCTATGGGGATGAGTGCATGGCAAGACATGGGTGTACATAAGCTTGGGTGAGTGCATTCAGATTGGGTTAGCCTAGGGGAGTTTTTTGGTTGAGTACATTGTATAGGAATATATATAAATTGTATGCAACCTTGATTAATGAGGAATGAAGGAAACCCTTTCTCCCTAATCTGTCCCTCTCACTCTGATTTTGCACACCACCCTAGGCAGCAAGGAAAGGAGCTCCATGCACGTCCCCCTTCCTTCTAGGAAGGGGGGCATGCGGTATGAAGGTTAGTGCTAGGTTGTTAGCGCTATGGTTGTGCGGTGTTTTTTCCCTGACTCTCCATGCCTTAGAGTCAATTATCTAAGGGGTTTTGAAGCCTATCTCCAGGTGATTTACACATCCTAATATCTGGTTGTTGGCCACACAACAAATTCCTAAAAGATAGGAGAGGAGGCACACCAAGAAGAGTTGCATGCAAGGAGATTGTCACCCATATTGTGCTGCCAGTTTTCTCCCTATTTCAATGCCCAGGAATCCAGGGTTCTTTGGATGTCTTGCTGCTGGTCCAAGAGGTGGTTACAAGCCATAAGGGATCAGATCTTTTGCTATAAGAAAAATCCCCAAAGGATCAAGACAAGAGGCGTAACAAGGAAAGGCTGTGCAGGTTGCTGTCAAGATGTGTGCTGCTAGTCTGTATTGAAATGAGATTTTCTCTCCACCTAGATCTCAGTTTTTGCTAGGATTAAAACAACAAGAAGGGCTTGATCTTGAGACCTTAATGTCTTAATTGATTGCCTAGGAGATGTGGATAGGCGGTGGAGATGAGTTGCACAAGGAAAGGCTGTGCAATAGGAGAAAGGCTGTCATGGAGTCCTAATCCAACAAGGACTCCTCATCATTGGTTTTGGTCCAGATCTGCTAGCCCCAAGATAGCACATCCCTAGCCCTAGTTCCAAGAGTCTTGGAAGTGGAAGATCAGATCTGGAGGCATATCTCAGGTCCCTAGAAGTGAGGGAGATGTGGACTAGATCGCTGCTGCAAGGTTCAGGCAACGCAGCGATCGAGGGCATGGCGTTTGCTGTTCTTAGAGAGTCCAGATTACCATGGACTATTGGAGAGGTCTCCATCGTTGGTCTCCTCAGGTGCATGCAGGTGCATGGCGATCCTAACAATATGATGATAAACAAAACATAAAGCATCTAATTTTGGATAATAAAAATAAATATGCGATCGAATCATATACTTGAATCGCTGATCTCCTTATTCAGATTCAGATCTGAGGATGTCTCAGGTTCTGGTGTAGCTGTGCACGTGCCCGATCTTTACGGATATCCATACAAGGCCTGATCTGATCAGAAGCTCTTTGATCTCTCTAGAGTGCTAGTTTTCTTACAAAGATCACTTCCTTAATAGTTGAAAAGGACCTACTTCAATCTCTAAGACTATCTTAAAGAAGAAGAAGACTAAGGGGAAGAAGATGAGGAAGAAGAAACCATGAGAACCCTTTCTCTTTTTTCTTCTCTCTTCTCTTTAAAACCCAATGCCCAAGAGGAACCCATGCCCAAGCTCACACCCCAAGGAAGATTTTCTAATCTTATTTCTACATCCCAAAGTCCCCTTATTTATAGATGGCATCCATGAGTTGGATAGGGTTTAGGTTTTGACAAGGTCAAATACCTTATCAAACTAAGACTCCAGTTTCAATTCAAATTTAAACTAATTTAAATTCAAATCAAACTAGATCTGATCCTAATCCAAAAAAGAGATAAGAGAGGGTGTGTAAGGGCTTTGGCATGGTCCTTTTGTGGTGCAAAAACCAAGGGGGCGATCCCATTCTAGGTGTGAACATGGGGTGGCACAAGGAGATAGAATCCTAGTCTAACTGAGATTCCTTTAAGTGATGATTTAAATCTAATTTAATCCTATCCAATTTAAAATTAGGTAGAATCAAAATTAAGTTAATTCTTAGTCTAATTAGAAACTTAATTAAATCAAAATTAAATCCTAGTATAATTACAAAATTGATTGAATCAAGTTTTAGTCAAACTAGGAATTGATTTTCTTATGCAATTGGATTATCTCATAATCCAATTAGGCTTGATCTACTCAAATTCAAATCAAATCAAATTAAATTTAATTCAATTAGATCTAATTTGAACCCTATAGTTCAATTAGATTGAACCAAACAGTAATCCAATTAATAATTTGATCCTCCTATAAATCACTAACACTTAGCGAATTAGTTAATTGCAACTTTTGCATTATCAATCATATTGATAGTTAATTTCTATTATGATTCATCATTGTAGTTCAACCATTTGATCAGTCAAGAATCTCTTTTGTGTATGACCCCATAGGTTCTGTTCTATCTGGTAGTGAGACATACTATGATCTCCATCATAGTATCATTGAAATACCTTTCAATGGATTAAAATAATTCTAACTCACACCCAATAAGGATCATCGATCCAGAATGATTCTAGTAAGTTCTCACAATCCACTAGTGATGTTTAGAATTATGTGGTGGCAATCTAGCAAGATAAAAAATAGAACCCTAAGTGTAGTTACCGTGTGATTCAGTTCCTCTTTCGTGAGTCCCGACAAGATGAAGGTTATGAAAATTCATCAAACTCCAACATCTATTATATAAAAGATTAGATTAGCTTAAATCTAAATATGATACTCATGAAAATTTCTTTTCATCAATCACCTTACTATGGCCATAGACTTATGTGATAGGAAATTCCGACCTCTCCGTGATGATCACGAACACCATTTTCTAGTGTTGGTCAGAATCCCAGGAAGATGATTAGCATCCTTTTCAAAATTAATCAATCAAAAGCAATGTTTACCTCAAATGTAGTAGAAAAAAATTAGACCAAGACTATTTGCTTGCTTCACGAGAGCTTCAAGCGCAGCTCCTCTACTTTGTACTCATGTCGAAAGCTTCACTGAAAGGGGCTTCAAGGCATATCATGGGTTAGGGAGTGAAAAAGAGAGAGAAACATGCACCTGGTTTTCAGATATTAGAAAAGAGCTCATGCTTGACTTTTTAGATTTTAGAAGGAGCTCACTCCTGATATTTAAAAGGAACTCACGCACACATCTTTTTTACAATACCTTTCTTTCCCTTTTTATAATCTTGTACACTACATGATAAAATAGGTAGTTTAGATTTGGATTTTAATTTTAAACTTTAATCCAACAACCTTTGAATTAAAATTTGAAAATCTAATCCAACATCATTTCATATTTTAAATTTGAGATTTTAATTCAACCACCTATTGGATTTGAATTTCAGAGTCCTTACTCATTTAGGGCTCTAATCTAAAATGCTCCTTTACCTTGGCCGACCAGCATAGAATCCCTATGCTTTGTGCATTTTGCACTTTAATCCAGGATTACAACCAAATCCAAGTTTAGACCAGAATTAGTCCTGCAGCTAATATCCAGTGCTAGCTAGACACAGCCAGTCATTAATTCTATATGACCTAGTACATAATTAAGTAAATATATTTATTCAATCAAGTCAACACTTCTAAATTGAACATATATATTTTAGGTCAAGCCTTTCCTACGTTGGTCAATTATGTAAGTGACTCTATAGGTTCAAATGCTAAATCGATAGCATAAGAATAATTTTTTATACTAATCAAAGTGATCATTTAGCAATGATACCCGACGTCTGGATAGGTCAAATAATTTACAAAGCAATATTTAAGAACCTTGGCATATGGTAACCGTGTAATTCATCCCTTTGACCCTCAATACTTCAAGATGACCCTAGGGCATATGGTTAAATATCAAACCCCTAATAAATCTTCATATTCTATTCCAATCTTATCATGACATCCTCATGATTACCTTGGCTAAGGATTTATTGGATTAGAAATATAGTGAAGTATTATCTCCCATTATCCAGAGTGGTCAATCCCATCTTGACTTATACACAGACTTTGTAAGTACTTAATTGTACTCAAAAATCTTCTGTCACTATATTAAAAATATAGATAGTCTGGCACCTAAGTATAGTGAGTTGCCTTCAAGTCACCGTGATGATCTCAAGTCTAAAGGATACATACACCCATATCCATCATAAGCAGCTCTTTGACAGTAGGGTAAATACCATAGAGCGCTCTGCTACTGAGTCACGTTCAGTATGTACCTCTACATCTCACCAGCATGCTATGCCAATGTCTCCATATTCCTTGGTTACGAAGATAACCAACCCACATGGCATACAATGACCTATAGTTAATAAATATTAATATTTTTCTATTAACATATCATTTGGTCGTGAATATAATTTAAGAATGACTCGACTAATGCTCATCACATTAATCGAGTGTTAATCGTTCTAAGGATTTCATCATGATCATAAGACATATATATGGAAGATGCAAGATATGATGAACTACCAAATAATTTTTATTACTATAATTCAGATTACAATAATGCTCAATTATCTAAAACTAGACGATTGGCTTTGGGGCACAATCCCAACATTATGGACTTGGCTTCTCAAATTCCATAGAACTACTTCTTATCTACTAAGGTCGATATATCCCTTATAAATACGCATCCTACTCCTACAATAAACCTACTGTAGCCAACATATACTACAAGGATGTAAATGGCTAGGAGATTATATTTATATGCAGCCAAACTACAGAAACCTCACTGTGAGCAATCAAAGCATCGTAGGTTAAGGAACCACTCACACTACTACAACATTGAGAAGATCACTGACGAGTGAGTAAATATCTATGTGATCTCTCATATGGTCATGCTCAGTACCGATATTCTCTAACAACCATCCGCACTCTTGCTCAATGTCTTTACATTGTAGACTCGAGACTCGTCTACCCTAAAAGAAGCGATCCATGCATCGATCTAATTAGATCAATCATCGTCCCAATAACAATCCATCAATCGGGAACAATTTAAGAATTAATTATATATGTCTAAAATTCTAAACTTTTTTAAAATATATATCTTTAAATTATTAATTCATTAGATAATTCTCAGACACATGAATAGATAAAAATTATCCACTTTTTTGATAAATCAATTATTTTTTTTGGTAAGAAAGGAAAACTTTATTCATTCATGAAACCTATACAAGATCACTAATAGATGAACAAAATAGGTGCCCATTTTCATAGCCACAAACCATTGTAAGAAAGACCAAAACTTGATGGAAAGGGTGAAAGAAGAGTGCCCTATAAGCCAATCGCAAGTGTATTACGATGGAACTTTTTTTTATAATTTTTCAACTCATTAAATGATATTTATTATTTGAGGTATTGATTCATCATATTAACTGCATCTTATTATGTCTAAGATTATGATGAGCCCCAAAAATTAGGACAATGATTTTAGGAGACATAAATGGGTCATGCTAGTGAGATCTAAAATCTTAAAACTCTAATCTTAAATATTTCTGATCATAGGAGCATTGAGTCGGAGATCAATGTTCCGGATAGACTAGCACATTCTATGTATGCTCGATGGAGAGGGTGGTAGATCTCACTAGCCACTTATGTGGGACACTAATATAAGGATGTGGGTGCTCATTTAAAAAATGAATCCACTGAATTGACTCGATGAAAGAGAACATCTTATGGAAGTCTTACTTGCATGTCAAAGATGGTTCTCTAAGTGTGAGTTGTGCAAGTGATCCTTAGACCTGAGACCACTATGAAATCTTATGCACATGAACTCATATTTTAGTTCATACTCAGGTATGGCATCAAGACATGTACGAAGTATTCTAGATATGGTGGAGTGTGTATGGAGGTTGTGAGTAGGTCAACTAGAATCGATCACTCCTAGTAAGAGGAGATCGCAACCTATGTATTCTCAATTCTAGATAACTCGAGAAAAATATTTGGCCAAAAGCAAGAAGAAGATTAGAAAGAGTTTCTAATGCTTCTTCATTGAAGTCATCATTGGTTAATTAAAAATTGATATGAATATGTGTTTGAGTTTTATATGATTCCATACTCATGAACATATTCAGGGTGCAGGGATGATCAAAGGATTGAATTGCACGGTAACTTACCACTGAAGGATATATTTGATATTTCTATCAAATTTTATATCTTATAAGTAGTCATGATACATTGCTAGATATCAATCTTAACTTATAGTTTTTTGATTGAATTAAAAAATTTAATTCGATCATCAATTAGAAAGAATTTTAATTATTGAGCTCGGGTTACCTCGATTGGACCTTAATCGATTAGATTAGAATCTAATCAAATTTGGTCAACTTGCATCCAAAACCTACTACTGACTAAATATAGAATCCAATGGATCACACACATATAAAAATTAGCCAAAGATCCTTTTGAAAAAGGTTGATTAGAATTTTGAATTCAATCAGGGTTCCGATAATCATGCTAGCACGTGTGGAACCCTTGCTCCTTTGGAGATCAATTTGGTCTCATCTCTTGCTAATTAGCTAGTCTAATTTAGCGGATATTTGGGTTAGGTCATGCCACCTAGAAGCAGCCTAAATTGGGGTACCACATCCCATGTTAATGCCAATTATGAAGAGTCCAAGTTGTGAAGGACTCTTGGAGCAAAACAGGTTTTGCACGTGCATGTTGGCATGGGCAGAAGGCAGAGTCCTTTTGGAATGGGATTAAGATGTGTGTGGTAGCCCACATTATCCTCCATCTACTGGTTCACATCTCAAATAATGAGATATATTTTTTCTAAAATTTTTTGGGTGGAGAAAAAATTAGAAAAAGAAGGATGTCTGGCGCGCACATGCAAAAGCATCGCATCTATCCATGCTTTGGAGAGTCCTTCTCTTGATTAAACTTGATCAAAATGGAACAATTTTTTTTTATTATGTTCCACATTTGATCAGATTTTTATAGATATCTTTTTAGAATTTTTCCAGACTTATCTGGATGCCAAATGGATGCCATAAGTTCCTCTTCATGTGTGCACATGTGATGATCAGACTTCACATGAAAGGATGAGAGAACACATTAATTTGTGAGAATTTTTATCTACTCATTCAGTGTTTTAGAAAGAATATTGAATCTTCTATCTACATAGATTTTTTAGGATTTTTTTAATTTGAGAAGGGATGCAAAAATATCCCTTCTCTGGTCATGTACGCAGAGCAGGGTGCTAATCGACGTATCATTGATAAGAGTCCTTCTATTTGAAGGAACTCTTATCTCTGATAATCAGATCAGATACACCTCTTGGATGAGGCATGTCCCTCTCTTTTGACATCCCTTTGATGGCTATAAAAGAGACTGGGTGCTAGGTGTCCGAGATATATTTTCAGATCGGGTTTTCAATTTCTCTCTGGTTGCTCTCCTTTCTTTCTTACAACCTATCATAGTTTTAAGAAAGGCTTTAGGATTTAAGACAAAGCTTTATCTGATCCTAACAAAGATTGTGAGGGTCCTAAAGAAAGAGAATCAAAAGTTCAGAGGAGATTCTGAGAGGGTGGAGTCAGGTTCTTGAAGAAATCTGACCGGCATGAGGCTAGTCGAGTTCTAGTGGCTAGAACTCTTGAAGTAAGGAGGAGTGCTGTCTTTGGTTCAATTTTCTTGTAGATCACTGTTGCAGAATAGACACTTGAACATCTTATAAAAATTAAAATTAGCACTATAGATATTTTTTTATCTTAATTTTTATTTATTGTACTTTGATTATTATAGTCAAGAATTTCTGGGTATTTGGGTTTCTAGTGCATCGGGTGTTTTGAATGAAAATTTTAAACACCTAGTCCTTCCACTGCACTATCAGAACCCGACAGTGATATCAGAGCCTATCTTGATCAATATAATCAAAGATTAAAATATTATCGTGATTGTGATCAAGCAAGAGTTTTTGGTTTGGCTCAAGTCGGGTCAAGGGTTGAACCCGATTGAACATCCAAACCCTCGCATGTCTTAAAGATATGTTTTAATTAAATGCATGATGTATGTATAGAATATTTCTTAGTAGCTTAGTATTCTAATTGGGTTCATCATCAGGCCGTCTAGTCATAAGAGCAAATAGGGTTCATAGATCCTCACTTCCTATTCAATAGGATACTCTTATGGTGCGAAGAGGTGCCACTGTGATGTCCCAAGAAGAAGAACCGCGAAAAGAGTGTTTTATATTCATGCATGTTATTAGAACTTCATGCATATGTGATATGCTTAAGATACTTAGTTATAATCATGTTGTATGATTATATTTTCATATCTTAAAAATATGATATGATGCCATGATTAGTTGTTATGATTGTTAAGATACAACTATAATAGTGCATCATTATGAATGATAGAATTAGGATGTGCTTGATACCATTAAAGCCCTCATAAAAATTATATTAAGTTATAGTGTTGTGAATCCATAGCTAACGTATTTTTTGAATCGATTAATTAATTGGTGTCCAAGAAGTGTTGCAAGTGCGGTGGTTATTTAATTGATTTCGTTGCTAGCCTGATCAATTTTATTGGTGTCTAAGAAAAGCAACGGGGGGACCCCTACCAATCTTAACACTTTTCTGACCAATTGAATTAGTTCGAATCTTGAATGAAGATAGCTCAGTATTTAGAACACTACATATATCTTCCTTCATACCTAGTCAGTATCCTGTCAAAAACTATAGTAGGTTTGTTGTGATATCCACAAGGCTTGCTATGGGGATTGATGTGGATTTATTTTGGTACATATTATATGCTTTATAGCATATTTGAATATATTATTTTGTTGTGATATCTATAAGGATAGTACTTTTTAGATATGACTATATGAAAATAAAGGATCTAACTTAACTAAAAATACTATAGTTTGTTGTGATATCCATAAGGCTATGAGTATTTTTAGAGATAAATTATGTTGAGAGTTGCATGAGATACAATTGAATAGGTTTTCCTACCTCTAAACTCATTTAGATTTGTTGTGATATCCACAAGGCTTCATTGAGGGATTAGAGTCTCAACCCCATTAAGAAATCAAATTAGGGTTTCTCGTTTACCATAGGAGAGGGGTATGGTAACCAATAAAATAGTGGGAGACATAACTAGTTTAAAAGTCCTCATCTAGTTATGTATGTCAAATATGAGTGGTCTACTTATACTATTGTTCTTTATTTATGTAGCTTTAAGTCTACATTATAGCTTTTTTATTTTCACTGCATGTTCCATAGATAAAAATATGTTAATCGATCCAACTATGTGGATTGGTTGAGGAACTTGCAAATTAAGTTTATATCAGAGAAAAACTCTGATGTTCTAGATAATTCTAATCCTAGATTGGTTAGTAATAATGAGAAGGTAATGATATCCATATGGATATCATTTGTTCATTTCATGGCAAATTTAGACATTAGGAGTATAATTGCGAGAATTATCTTACAAGATTGAAGCAGGGTACAAGTGTAGCACCAAAAGGTGTGTATATAATATAGACCTATTTTTTATTGAGTGGTTCAGATTCTGATATTTAGGTATTAGATACCGCCTGTAGATCGTATATTTATAATTCATTATAGTGATTATAAAATATCAAAGATCTGAAAAGAGGTGACCTCAAGCTTATGGCGCAAGTGGAGAGTCTATTAGCGCAGAGGCTGTGGGAATCTGTATGCTTAATTTGCCTTCGGATAAAAATTTTAGAATTAAAAGACTATTATTACATGCCAAAGATCATTAAAAATATTATTTCTATACCTTTGTTGTTAAAACAAGATTATGAAATAAGGCTAATGGAAATGGATGCTCCATTTTCTTTTCTAATAAATTTTATGGCAGTAGTTATATTAATAACAATCTTTTAATTTTTGCACTCAATAAAAAAATATTTTTCATATTGAAAGAAATATAAAAAGAAAAAGAGAAGATGTGAATATCACATATCTCTGGCATTGTCGCCTTGGTCATATTAGTGAGTCAAGGATTGACAAGTTATACAAAGAAGAATTCTTTGACCTATATGATTATAAATCATTGGGAACTTATAAATTTTGTCTTATGGGTAAGATGACCAAGACTCCATTTTCTAGATATGGAGAAAGGGTGAATGAGTTGTTAGCCCTAGTATATACAGATATATGTGGACTGATGACAACTCAGTCTAGAGGATGATATTCCTATTTTATCATCTTTACAGATGATTTATCAAGGTTCGGATATGTGTATCTTATAAAACATAAATCTGAAGCCTTTGATAAGTTCAAAGAGTATCAAAGTATGGTCGAGAAATAAATTGAAAAAGGTATCAAGATTCTTCGATCTGATTGAAGAGAAGAATACTTATCCAGTAAATTTTTTGATCATCATAAAAGTAAAGGTATTCTCTCTGAATGGACCCCTCCTTACACATCCCGATTATATGGTGTAGCAAAAAGGAGGAATCGCACTTTGATGGATATGATGTGGTCCATGACGTACTTCACTGATCTCCCAATATCTTTCTAGAGATATGCCCTAAAGACTGCCACATATATATTAAACAGAGTGCCTTCAAAGTCTGCTACAAGCACACCATATGAGATATAGAAGGGAAGAAAGCCTAATCTTAAACATCTTAAGACTTGGGGCTATCCTGTTTATGTCAAAAATATTTTTGGACATAAGCTTGGTGCTAGATTAGACAAGTACAAGTTCGTAGGATATCCTAAAAAAACTAATAGATACTACTTCTACTATCCTATTAAACAAAAGGTGTTTGTTAGTAGGCACATCACTTTCTTAAAAAGTGAACTCATCTAAGAAGGAGGCAGTAGAAGGAATATTAAACTTATAGAAGTTCAGGATCTATAAATCGATCTAGAAATACCCGTGGTTAGATCATAAGAAGATCCTCAATCAAAAGTACCCAAATATGAGATACATCCATAATACACACCTCCTCTTCAAAGGTCAGATAAAGTGTATCAAGCACCTTTGAGATATGATTTTGTCATTGAAAATGATAATTCAATCAACATCATTCAGGATGATGATCCACTGACCTATTTAAAAGCTGTCATGAGTAGAGACTTAGACAGATGGCTGAAAGCCATAAAATCTGTGATGGACTCGATGTAGATCAACCAAGTGTGAACCTTGGTTGATGCACCGGAGGGTGTGACCCTAATAGAGTGTAAGTAGATCTTCAAGAAGAAGATCGGAGCAGATGGCTAAATAGAAACCTACAAAGCTAGGTTGGTGGCGAAGGGTTTCAGTCAAAGGCAAGGATTGACTATGATGAAACCTTCTCACTAGTGGCTATACACAAGTCTATCAGGATTTTGCTTGCTATAGCGGCATACTATGACTATGAGATCTGGCAGATGGATGTCAAGATCGATTTTCTCAATAATAATCTAGAGGAAGAAGTTTATATGACTTAGTCAGAGAAATTTGTCTCAAGTGGGAGGGCAAATCAAGTATGCAAGCTAATGAGATCTATCTATGGATTGAAGCAAGCTTCAAAAAGTTGGAACATCCGATTTAATATAATAGTCAAAGAGTTTGGCTTTACCAAAAATAAGGATGAACTATGTGTGTATAAGAAGACAAGTGAGAGTGCTGTTGTCTTCTTAGTTCTGTATGTCGATGACATACTTCTCATTGAGAATGATATCCCAATGATGCAATTGGTCAAGACTTGGCTATCGAATAAATTTTTCATAGGTGAAGCATCCTACATACTAGCTATAAAGATCTATAGAGATAGATCTAAAAGGATGTTAGGCTTATCCCAGTCACGGTACATAGATCCCATATTAAAGAGGTTTAATATGGAGGCAAGTAAGAGAGGTTACCAACCTACAAGTCATGGTATACGTCTCTCTAACAAAATGTGTCATAAGATATTAGAGGAGAGAAAGAGGATGAATGAAATCCCTTATGCTTCGGTTATGGGATCAATTATGTATGTCATGCTATGTACTAAGCCTGATGTAGCTTATGCTTTGGGCATAGCTAACAGATTTCAGACTGATCCAGGAGAGGATCATTGAAAAGCTATAAAAAATATTCTGAAGTACCTAAGGACTAAAGATATTTTTCTCATATATAGAGGAAGGTCAAAGTTGAAACTAGAGGGATATATAGATTCTAGTTTTGAATCTGATCTGAATGATAGCAAGTCAGTATCAGGGTATGTGTTTACCCTAAATAATGAGACAGTGAGTTGGAAGAGTTTCAAGCAGCAAATAGTATCTGACTCAGTTATTGAGGTAGAGTACATTGCTGCTAGTAAAGCCATTAAGGAAGTTATCTGGATGAAAAAAATTCATCATGGATTTAGAAATCGTTCCTAAGAATGAAGGATCAGTGTCACTCTATTGTGATAACACTGGGGCCGTTATTCAAGCTAAGAAACTTAGGTTTCATTATAGATCTGTTGCCCAGCTATGCAACCCAAGAGGGGGGGTGAATTGGATTTCTAAAAAATTTTAAGCCCAACAGATTACTTATGAAGAACAAAACAAAGACTTTAATTCAATATTAATTCCCTAAGGCAGGAATGCAAGAATATAATAAAAAAATAAAGTGAAGAGATAAAGCACACCACAAACACAAGGATTTATAGTGGTTCGGTGCTAACCTTGCACCTACATCCACTCTCCAAGATCCTACTTGAGAATTTCAATCCACTATCCTTTGTATTCAACCCGAATACAAAATGTCGGAAACTCCGACACTAGCTATCCCAAGCTAGATCACTTGTTTCTCGGGTACAAGTAAACCCAAAACACTCCAATTTTAGGTTCGGATCAACCTTTTCTTGTTTTGGAAATTCTCCAAAAATAAGAACAAAAACTCACAAAGAGTTAGAAAATTTAGAGCACAAATTAATACAATAACAGCTCCTTTAAATGAGCGAATATAACAATAAAAGCTTTACTCAAATGAAGAACCCCTTTTTCGGATTTTCTCAAAGTGGATGAACGCTTGAATGCTTGAGAAGAGGTTGATTGTTGATTGAAGATCTCTTGAAAGCTTTGAACGATCTCTAGATCAAGGTTGAAACAATAGGCGTGAAGAATTCTCTCCTTGAAAGATCTTGCTTTTTTCTTTCACAATCTCTCTAGTATATTGTGGATCCTCTCTCTTTTTCTTTTTGGATTTTTCGTTGATCTCAGGCTTTTTCTTGCAAATTTCGGATCCTTTCTTCTATTCTTCTCTTCTTTTGATTTCACGTTTGATCCGCTATTTAATCTGCAATTTCTTTCACCATTTAAAGTATTTTGTAGCATTAGAAGCAAGAGAAAACAATTTAGGTAGATAAAGAGCCGTTAGAGGATTTTTAGGAAGCATAAATGGCAATTAAAACGGGCAAAAAAATAGCCGTTGCTGACATTTCCCGTCGCAGGGGTCGACTCATGAGTCGACTCATGCTTCAGGGGTCGACTCATGAGTCGACCTCTGTTGCAAAAATCAGAGAATGCATTTCTGGAAATTCTTGGCTCAAATTAGCAGGGATCGACTCATGAGTCGACTCATGCCTTGTGGGTCGACTCATGAGTCGACTCACAGGTCGTGCGAAGCCAGAAAACTAGCATGCCAAGGAGAATTTTTGCGTGCCAATCAGCTCACAGTGCCATGAGTTGACTCATGAGTCGACTCATGCACTTCAAACCTTCATAACTTCAAAAATATAAGTCCAAACACAATGAAATTTTCACCAATAGATTTCAAATCATTTGTTCTACCAAATGGTACTATCAAATCAGGATTTTAGTGAAATTATGATTTTGTCCTTGAAGAGCATAAGGACTTTTTCATTTTAAAATTATTTGTATCCCTTCAATCTGCTTTGTAATCATCAAAATCAATCTAGGAGCAACAATCTCCCTCTTTTTGATGATGACAAAACATTTGAACAAAAATATTTATGTTAATGCATTAATTTCAAAAGAATCCATTATAGGTGTATATGCTTGAAAAGAGTATGATTCTTTTGGCATGTAATATAAATGCAAAAATAGTTTGTCCATTTTCTTAAAGATTTGAAAAGGATATTAGATCATTTTGAGTTCAAGATATATCAGAGCAAGAGAAGAGAAATAAATTTTGCAATGTATCAGAGCAAGAAAAATAATTTTTTTTTTTTTTTTACAATGTTATCAGAAAAGATTTTACAATGTATCGGAGCAAGAAAATTTTATAATATATCAGAGAAAATTTCACACTGTATTAGAGCAAATGTCAGAGAAAATTTCACACTGTATTAGAGCAAATGTTATAATATATCAGAGAAACTTTTTCACTGTATCAGATCAAATGTTATAATTTATCAGAGAAACCTTCACACTGTATCGGATTAAATTTTATCATGTATCAGAGCAAGTTAAAAGAAATTGTAGGGTGTATCAGAGTAAAACAAATTTCTTAAGATGTATCAAGGTGAATAAAATTTTAAAAGATGTATCAGAGAAAGTTTGAATTTTGAAATATATCAGAGCATATAAAAAAAAATACTTATTTGCATTGTACTTATGATTTTGCTTTTGATGGATGACTTTTAAGTTCTGTCTGATACCAAATTTCGATACCAAATTTCTCAAAGTTTTGTTTAATCTTTCAATCCTTGTTTTTGTTTAATTTCTCTAATATTTATTTAATTTCTCTAATATTTATTTTAATCTTTCAATCTTTGTTTTTGTTTAATTTCTCCCCCTTTTTCTCATAATTTAGGGTTTTGCTTTTTGTCTAATTTTAATTTTTGTTTTTGTTTAATTTCTTCCCCTTTTTGACATCATCAAACATAGTTAACTCTTCCTTTTCTTTTTCTGAAATATTCTTTATTTTCTTTCTCTTTAGAGTTTTTCACAGATGTTTGCTCCCCCTTAATATAGCAATTATCAACAGCAAACAACAACAAGGAGAAGACAATATTTCAACAAGAAGAAAATATATAACCAAAATATGATCATTACAAAGAGGTAGAAATATAGGTAAAAGATGATTCCATTAATATCATAATTGTTTCAATACATTATTCTTAAAAATAAAATTCAACCAGCTAATTGTCAATACATGGCCCCAAGGTATAGATCCTAGAACAAGACACTAACACCTAGGATCTAGTAAAGATCAAGATAAGTCAATGATCGGAGTCATCAGATATAGGGTGAGGAGATGATGGATCAGAAGTGCGTCCTCTACCCCGTCTGCCTCTGCCACGAGCAGGAGAGCGAGATGAACTGGGAGGCTGAGAATGCTGAGATGCTAGGGCTGATACCATGAGTCTGATAGAATCAAGTACGTTCAGTGCTCTGGAAACAGATTGAAGTAGAGCAGTGAACTGGGTGGTAGCATGCTCACTCGATCCTCGGATCTCTTTCCTCAGTAATTCATATCCACCTTCTAGTGCTCCTCTGAGCCTGCCAGCCTCTGCAGTGAGGTCTGTGACCTCAATAGTAGACTCCTGTGGTTGGGGATGGGCCAATGCAAGGACTTGCCCCTGCAAGTCAAGAACTCTGCCAGTCAGTCTCCAGACTGTGTCCTCAAGCTGCTGGATCCTGATGGACTGATCTGAAATCATCTGAAACACGGTGGAGATGTGGGGAGTAATGGTCTGATCAGAAGAGGTAGCTCCAGGTGCAAAAGAAGTACTACTCCACTGGCTAGACAGCAAAGAAGCCACACGCTGTGAAATATGCTCGATCTGATCATCAGCCAGTCTGAACTCTGAATGAGGTGCTCTGCTCTCTGGCTGATACACTGGTGTGGGCATCCTAGTAAACTCAGAAGGGCCAGCCTCAGTATCAGGAATGAACTGGGTATCTGGTGAAGCTGCCCTGAAGTCATGTACAGGAGAAGATGGACCTTCTTCTTCTACTCTGCCTTCAGTTCTGTCTTCAGCTCTTTCCTCAACTCTCTCCTCAGTTCTTTCTTCAGAGCCCTTGATCCAACCACCAACAGTCTTTGTAATTCCCATTTGGTGCAGGCTGTGTTGGTTGAAAGTGTCCACATGTGAGAGCTTGGTAGTAGCCTCCCCCTCACAACTAACTCCAAACCTCCTAAATACTCTAGTAAGGGCCATACCATAAGGCAAGTGTGCCTTGGATCTGTTCAAGGTTTCTCTCATGGCCTCTATCATAAGTGCAGGGAGGTTTAGGGGGGTCTGAGTGATGATATGAAACATGACACAAACATCTCTGCCAGATAGTAGATCATGCCTACCACTCCTAGGAAAGAAGAGTTTTGTTACAATCTGATGCAGGACCCTCATCTCAATGGATAATAGCTTTGCTTCCAATTTGTTTAAACTTTCTGAAAAAGCTTCTCCTAAGATAATTCTGATCCCTTCTTCTTTAATTGGGAGTTCCATATATGAGTATCCTTCACTAGGCAACTGAAGTATATCTCCCAATATCCTAAAATCCAAGCATATGTCAATCCCCTTTACAGTTGAAGTCACTGACCCGTTTCCATAATGTAGGTTCTGGTAGAACTCTCTAACTAGATCAACATAGGTGACTTCCTTAAGAGAGCAACAAAGTTTCCATCCTTGATTTTTGATCTTGGTAGCAAAAGTAAAGCCTTCTTTCTCAAAGAACCGAAAATCTATATTTTTCCCGGTTTCTACTTTTCTATCAGAAAGAGGATTCACTCTGGGGCTTATGGAGGATTAAGAGGGACCTTGAGCAGGTACTGAAACTGAAGTGGGAACACTGGAAGACTGAGCATGCCTTTTTTTTCGGACAAATTCTTCAGGCTCACGGATTGATTTCCTTCTTTGGGGAAGTTTCATCTTTGGAGCCATATCCAATAAAGTAGCAGACAAGAAGACTTGAATTGAGAGGAGGAGGAATCACAAGAGAGTAAAGAGGAATTTTAGTGGAGAAAAGAAGTGGATTTTGGAAGTTCGGTGAAGTGCTAGGGCAATTTCCAACCGCGCCAAGCAAAGCGAGAAAGCACAGAAAATCCTTTTGAAGGAGGCAATTTTTGGTGGAGAGGAGGAGAGAGAATTGCCTCAGAATTGATCCTTGGATTTGGAGCAAGAAGAGTTGGAGAAGACGGCTTTTGGAAGAAGAACGATGGGAAGATGAGTCGTCTCACAAGCAGTAACCCTTATAAAAACAATGAACCCGTTGAAAGTTGGTGGGATTTACAAGTTTGCCATTGAGTCGACTCATGGGGGTCGACTCATGAAGTTCAAAAATTCAGAAAAAATGCAAATAAATTCCAAAAAAAATCGAAATTTTGGGAGAAGGAATTTTGCTCAATGATAAGTTTTTAGAGTGATAAATCTGAGCTTTTGGGATCAGGATAGATGTTGAAAATTGAGCTCTAAGAGTTTTTGACATCTATTCTTTGGAAATTGAGAAATTTCAGACAAATGGATCTAGAATTCTTAGATTTCTTCTAATTTCATAGAATCTATCCTCACTAAGGGCCTTTGTAAAGATATCGGCTAATTGATTTTCAGTGCAAACATATTCAAGAATTATATTTTTGTTTTGAACATGTTCTCTTATGAAATGATGTCTTATTTCAATATGTTTAGATCTTGAGTGTTGAATTGGATTTTTAGATAGATTTATGGCACTTGTATTATCACATCTTATTGGTGTTTCATTAAGTTTGATTCCAAAATCTTCGAGTTGTTGCTTAATCCACAAGATTTGAGCACAACAACTTCCGGCTGCAATGTATTCGGCCTCAGCCGTGACAGTGCCACCGAATTTTGTTTCTTGCTAAACCATGAGATTAGGTTAACTCCAAGAAATTGGCAAGTTCCACTTGTGCTTTTTCTATCTAATTTACATCCAGAAAAATCAGCATCAGAATATCCTAACAAATTAATTTGTGAGTCCTTAGAGTACCATAACCCTATAGTTTGTGTACCATTTAAGTATCTAAGGATTCTTTTAACAGCATTCAAATGAGATTCCTTAGGATTAGATTGATATCTTGCACATAAGCAAACACTAAACATGATATCAGGCCTACTTGCAGTTAAATACAATAATGAGCCAATTATACCTCTGTAGTATTTTAAGTCTACGCTTTTACCTTCATCATCCTTGTCAAGCTTACTTGAGGGACTCATTGGTGTGCCAATTGGTTTGCAGTTCTCCATTCCAAATCTTTTGAGTAGTTCCTTGGTGTACTTGCTTTGGGTGATGGAGATTCCCTCTTTTGATTATTTGATTTGGAGTCCGAGGAAGAAGGTGAGTTCTCCCATCATGCTCATCTCGAACTCTCCCTGCATAAGCTTAGCAAAGTCTTGACAAAGGGATTCATTAGTAGACCCAAAAATTATGTCATCAATATAAATTTGTATAATTAGCATATCATTTTGGTTTCTTTTAATAAATAGGGTTGTATCTACATTGCCTCTTGAGAAACCATTATTTAGTAGAAATTTACTTAGCCTTTCATACCATGCTCTAGGTGCTTGTTTTAGGCCATATAAAGCTTTATTTAATCTAAAGACATGATTGGGAAAAGCATGATTTTCAAATCCACGGGGTTGTTCTACATATACTTCTTCAGAGATATATCCATTTAAAAATATACTTTTAACATCCATTTGAAATAGTTTGAATTTTATAAAGCAAGCATAAGCAAGTAGAAGTCTAATGGCTTCTAATCTAGCAACAGGTGCAAAGGTTTCATCAAAATCAATTCCTTCTTCTTGATTATATCCCTTAGCAACCAGTCTTGCTTTATTTCTAATTACATTTCCATGCTCATCTAATTTATTTCTAAAGACCCATTTTGTTCCAATTATTGAATAATCTTTATGTCTTGATACTAAGGTCCAAACATTATTTCTTTCAAATTGATTAAGTTCCTCTTGCATAGCATTAATCCAGTTATGATCATTTTCAGCTTCTTCAAAAGTTTTAGGTTCAAGTTGAGATACAAATGCACAATGATTAAGTACATCTCTAAGTGAAGAATGGATTTTTACCCCATGCATAGGATCACCAATTATTAACTCCTTAGGGTGGTTGTGAACATACCTCCATTCCTTGGGTAAGTCATTTGTACCTTGTGGTTGTTCTTGAATTTCTTCACCTCTTTCATTTTGTTTGTCTTCTTGATCCTTGTCTTCTGGAGTTGCTGAGTCTTTCAGAGTGATCTCCTTCATACCTTCTATTAGTGGATCTGCATCATCAACACCCTCATTCTTCCTTGAAGGAAGATCGTTAGATTCATCAAAGACAACATGTATGGACTCCTCAACTACTAAAGTTCTTTTGTTGAACACTCTAAATGTTTTACTAGTGAAGGAGTAACCTAGAAAGATTGCTTCATCTGATTTTGCATCAAATTTACCAAGTTTTTCTTTGCCATTATTTAATACAAAACATCGGCAACCAAAAATATGAAAATATGCAATATTTGGTTTTCTTCCTTTCCAAAGTTCATAGGGGGTTTTCTTTAAAAATTGTCTAATTAAAGTATGATTTAAAATGTAACATGCTGTGTTAATAGCTTCTGCCCAAAAATATCTTGGAAGGTTGCTTTCACAAAGCATGGTACGGGCCATTTCTTCTAATGTTCTGTTTTTCCTTTCAACTACCCCATTCTGTTGGGGTGTCCTAGGAGCAGAGAAGTTATGGCCAATTCCATTTTCATCACAAAAATTTTCAAAATCTTGATTTTTAAATTCAGTTCCATGATCACTTCTAATATTTTGAATTGAAAACCCTTTTTCATTAGAGACTTTTCGATGAAATTTAGTGAAAGTATGAAGAGTTTCATTTTTGTGTGCCAAAAAGAAAACCCAAGTAAAATGAGAGTAATCATCTATAATCACAAAGCCATATCATTTTCCTCCTAGACTCGTGGTTCTAGTTGGTCCAAATAAGTCCATATGTAAGAGCTCTAAAGGTCTAGAAGTTGAAACAGTGTTTTTGGATTTAAATGAAACTCTAGTTTGTTTACCTAATTGGCATGCATCACAGATTTTATCCTTTTCAAAATTTAATTTTGGCAAACCGAGAACTAAATCTTTTTTAATTAATTTTAAGAGAGAATGCATGCTAATGTGTGCAAGTCTACGATGCCACATCCAACTAGTCTCATTTATTTTAGCATTTAAGGAAACTAGGCATTGCATGTCTAATTTAGTTAAATCATTCAAGTCTACCATATAAACATTGCCATGCCTATGTCCTATAAATTTAATGCCATCGTTAATAGGACTCGTCACAATGCAAACAGATGATTCAAAACTTACTTTATATCCTTTATCACAGAATTGACTAATGCTAAGTAAGTTATGCTTTAAACCTTTAACTAATAAAACATTCTCAATGTATTTGGAGGGAGTGATACCAATGTTACCTATCCCGATGATCTTTTCTTTGCCATTATCTCCAAAGGTGACCATCCCTCCATCCTTAGCATCAAGCGTGATGAATTGTGATTCATCACCAGTCATGTGTCTCGAGCATCCGCTGTCAAGATACCATTTCCTGTTTCCTTCTTGGGATGCTAGACACACCTGCAAGCAAAGGTCACGTTTCTGTCTTAGGTACCCAAGCTTTCTTGGGTCCTTTCAGATTAGTCAAAATGGTTTCTTTTGGAACCCATATTTTCTTTGTGTTTGCATATTTGTTAATAAGACATGTGTATGATTTATGTCCTATTCTTTCACATTTAAAACAAGTAATATTTGTAGACTTGTTACTTGAATAATTTACATAAATATCCTTCAAAAATTTTTGTTTCTTCAGGGGTTTATAACCAAGTCCAGCCTTATCATATATAGCTTTCTGATTTTCAAGGATCATATTTAGTTTGTTTGAACTTAAGGTGAACTTATCTACTATAGATTTCAGCTTGTTCATTTCATCCTTTAAGTTTTGATTTTCTTGAATCAAGGTGAATTTTTCAATTGAAAGATTTTCAGCTTGTTTCACTAAGGACTGATTTTCCAATTTCAGCTCTTTGTTTTTCTTCCCTAGTTTCTTTAATTCATCAATTGAATCATAGAATGCTTCATGCAATTCTTCAAAAGTAAATTCACTAGTGGATTCAGAAGTTACCTCATTTTCATGTGCCATCAGGCACAGGTTGGCTTGTTCTGTTGAGGTTTCCTCGTCGGAGCTTGAGTCATCACTCGTACTCCAGGTCGCCATCATTGCCTTCTTTTTGAACTTCTTTGGACCTTTCTTCAATTGTGGACATTCGGATCTGAAATGTCCTGGCTTCTTGCACTCGTAGCATATAGGGGGTTGATCTTTCTCCTTTTCTTTGCTTTGATCCCCTTTTGTGAATTTCTTTCTCATCCCCTGTTTTCTTTTTCTTAGAAACTTCTTAAATTTTCGGGTGATGAGAGCCATCTCTTCATCCTGATCTTCATCTTCAGAGTCATCCGTTTTATAATCAGGCGAAGTTGTGGATTTGAGGGCAATGGTTCTTTTCTTTTTGACTTCATCCTCTTGATGTTGCTTCATGCTAAGTTCATGAGTCATCAAGGATCCAAGAAGCTCTTCTAGAGGTAGAGTGTTCAAGTATTTTGCTTCTTGGATGGCAGTCACCTTGGCTTCCCAAGTTCTTGGCAGTGACCTGAGAATCTTCCTTACAAGTTCACTGTTAGTATAATATTTGCCAAGACTCTTTAAACCATTGATTTTATCAGTAAAACGAGTAAACATAGCAGTTATGGACTCATCATGCTCTATTTTGAACAATTCATATTTATGTACAAGCATGTTTATTTTAGACTCTTTTACTTGATTTGTTCCCTCATGGGTGACTTCTAACCTATTCCATATTTCTTTAGCAGATGCACAAGTAGAAATGCGATTAAATTCACTTGCATCTAGTGCACAATAAAGAACATTCATGGCTTTGGCATTTAATTGTGCCAATTTCTTGTCAACCTCATCCCATTCTTTCTCGGGTTTGGTTGACTCCTCACCATCTATAATCTTGGTGGGTGTGTGAGGACCATTCACTATGATACTCCACATATCATAGTCGAGTGCTTGTATAAAAATCTTCATCCGAGCTTTCCAATAGGTGTAATTAGACCCATTGAAAAGTGGAGGTCGGTTTGTTGATTGCCCCTCGACTAGAGAAGTACCAACATGGGTTGCCATAGATCTTTGGCTCTTTGATTATTAGATCAAAGAAGGGCTAGAGCACCGGCTCTGATACCACTTGTTGCCCAGCTATGCAACCCAAGAGGTGAGGACCATTCACTATGATACTCCACATATCATAGTCGAGTGCTTGTATAAAAATCTTCATCCGAGCTTTCCAATAGGTGTAATTAGACCCATTGAAAAGTGGAGGTCGGTTTGTTGATTGCCCCTCGACTAGAGAAGTACCAACATGGGTTGCCATAGATCTTTGGCTCTTTGATTATTAGATCAAAGAAGGGCTAGAGCACCGGCTCTGATACCACTTGTTGCCCAGCTATGCAACCCAAGAGGGGGGGTGAATTGGGTTTCTAAAAAATTTTAAGCCCAACAGATTACTTATGAAGAACAAAACAAAGACTTTAATTCAATATTAATTCCCTAAGGCAGGAATGCAAGAATATAATAAAGAAATAAAGTGAAGAGATAAAGCACACCACAAACACAAGGATTTATAGTGGTTCGGTGCTAACCTTGCACCTACATCCACTCCCCAAGATCCTACTTGGGAATTTCAATCCACTATCCTTTGTATTCAACCCGAATACACAACGTCGGAAACTCCGACACTAGCTATCCCAAGCTAGATCACTTGTTTCTCGGGTACAAGTAAACCCAAAACACTCCGATTTCAGGTTCGGATCAACCTTTCCTTGTTTTGGAAATCCTCCAAAAATAAGAACAAAAACTCACAAAGAGTTAGAAAATTTAGAGCACAAATTAATACAATAACAACTCCTTTAAATGAGAGAATATAACAATAAAAGCTTTACTCAAATGAAGAACCCCTTTTTCGAATTTTCTCAAAGTGGATGAACGCTTGAATGCTTGAGAAGAGGTTGATTGTTGATTGAAGATCTCTTGAAAGCTTTGAACGATCTCTAGATCAAGGTTGAAACAATAGGCGTGAAGAATTCTCTCCTTGAAAGATCTTGCTTTTTTCTTTCACAATCTCTCTGGTATATTGTGGATCCTCTCTCTTTTTCTTTTTGACTTTTTCGTTGATCTCAGGCTTTTTCTTGCAAATTTCGGATCCTTTCTTCTATTCTTCTCTTCTTTTGATTTCACGTTTGATCCGCTATTTAATCTGCAATTTCTTTCACCATTTGAAGCATTTTGTAGCATTAGAAGCAAGAGAAAACAATTTAGGTAGATAAAGAGCCGTTAGAGGATTTTTAGGAAGTATAAATGGCAATTAAAATGGGCAAAAAAATAGCCGTTGCTGACATTTCCCGTCACAGGGGTCGACTCATGAGTCGACCTCTGTTGCAAAAACCAGAGAATGCGTTTCTGAAAATTCTTGGCTCAAATTAGTAGGGGTCGACTCATGAGTCAACTCATGCCTTGTGGGTCGACTCATGAGTCGACTCACAGGTCGTGCCAAGCCAGAAAACTAGCGTGCCAAGGAGAATTTTTGCGTGCCAATCAGCTCACAGTGCCATGAGTGGACTCATGAGTCGACTCATGCACTTCAAACCTTCATAACTTCAAAAATATAAGTCCAAACACAATGAAATTTTTACCAATAGATTTCAAATCATTTGTTCTACCAAATGGTACTATCAAATCAAGATTTTAGTGAAATTATGATTTTGCCCTTGAAGAGCATAAGGACTTTTTCATTTTAAAATTATTTGTATCCCTTCAATCTGCTTTGTAATCATCAAAATCAATCTAGGAGCAACAAGATCCAAGCACATCCTTAGATGCTTTCATCTCGTTAGAGACAAGATGTTATCCTTGAATGAGTAAACAGAAAGAACAATGTAGCAGACCCATTCACTAAGGCCATACCATAGCAGCTATATGATCGCCATCTTGATTGTATGGGATATAAAGGTGATTGACTTTAGTGCAAGTGAAAGATTAAAAGAAGAGTGCCCTATAAGCCAATCGCAAGTATGTTGCGATGAAATTTTTCTTTATAATTTTTCAACTCATAAAATGATATTTATTATTTGAGGTATTGATTCATCATATTAGCTGCATCTTATTATGTCTAAGATTACGATGAACCTCAAAGATTAGGATAATGATTTTAGGAGACATGAATGAGTCATGCTAGTGAGACCTAAAATTCTAAAATCCTAATCTTAAACATTCCTGATTGTAGGAGCATTGAGTCGGGGATCAATGTTCCAGATAGACTAGCACATCCTATGTATGCTCGATGAAAAGAGTGGTAGATCTCACTAGCCACTTGTGTGGGACACTAATACAAGGATGTGGATGTTCATTTGAGAAATGAGTTTATTGAATTGATTCGATAAAAGAGAACATCTTACGAAAGCTTTACTTGCATGTCAAAGATGGTTCTCTAAGTGGGAGTTGTGCAAGTGATCCTTAGACCTGAGACCACCATGAAATCTTATGCACATGAATCCATATTTTGGTTCATACTCAGGTATGGTATTAAGATATCTACGGAATGTTCTAGATATGGTAGAGTGTGTATGGAGGTTGTGAGTAGGTCAATATGGAATCGATCACTCCTAATAAGAGGAGATCGCATTCTATGTATTCTCAATTCTGGATGACTCGGGAAAAATCTTTTGGCCAAAAGCAGGAAGAAGATTAGAAAGAGTTTCTAATGCTTCTTTATTGGAGTCATCATTGGTTAATTAAAAATTGATATGAATATATGCTTGAGTTTGACATGATTCCATACTCATGAACATATTTAGGATGCAGGGATGATCGAAGGATTGAATTGCATGGTAACTTACCACTGAAGAGTATATTTAGTATTTCTATCAAATTTTATATCTTCTATATAGTCATGATACGTTGCTAGATATCAATCTTGACTTGTAAATTTTTGATCGAATTAAAGAGTTTAATTTGATCGCCAATTAGAAAGGATTCTAATTATTGAGCTCGGATTAGCTCGATTGGACCTTAATCGATTAGATTAGAATCTAATCAAATTTGATCAACTTACACCTAAATCTACTGCTGACTAGATGTGAAATCCAATGGGTCATACACATATAGAAATTGGCCAAGGACCCTTTTGAAAAAGGTTGATTGAAATTTTGAATTCAATCAGGGTTTCGGTAAGCATGCTACCACGTGTGAAACCCTTGCTCCTTTGGAGATCAATTTGATCTCATCCCTTGCTAATTAGCTAGCCCAACTTGGTTGACATTTGGGTTAGGTTATGGGACCTTGAAGCAGTCTAAATTGGGGCACCACATCCCATGTTAACGCCAATTATGAAGAGTCCAAGTTGTGAAGGACTCTTGGCGCAAAACAGGTTTTGCGTGTGCATGTTGGCGTGGGCAGAAGGAGGAGTCCTTTTGGTGTAGGATTAAGATATGTGTGGTAGTCCACATCACCCTCCATCCTCTGATGCATATCTTAAAGAATGAGATGTATTTTTTCTGGATTTTTTGGGGTGAAAAGAAAATTGGAGAAAAAAGGATGTCTGGCGTGTGCGCGCAGAAGCATCGCATCTATCCATGCTTTGGAGAGTCCTTCTCCAAACTAAACTCAATGAAAATGGAACATTTTTCTTTTATTACATTCTACATTTGATCAGGTTTTTTATAAATATTTTTTTGGAATTTTTCCAGACTTATCTGGATTGCAAACGGATGCCATATGTTCCTCTTCACATGCATGCGCATGATGATCAGCCTTCACATGAAAGGACATAAGAAGATATCCATTTGTGAGAATTTTTATCTACTCATTAGGTATTCTAGAATCAAAATTGAATCCTCTATCCACATTTATTTTTGAGGATTTTTTTGATTTGAGAAGGGATGAGAAAATATCCCTTCTCTGGTCACACACGCAGAGTAGGGTGCTAATCGATGTATCATTGATAAGAGTCTTTCTGTTTGAAGAAACTTTTATCTCTGATAATCAGATTAGATAGGCCTCTTGGATGAGGTGTGTCCCTCTTTTTTGGCATCCCTCTGGTGGCTATAAAAGGGACTGGGTGCTGGGTGTCCAAGATATATTTTCAGATAGAGTTTCCAATTTCTCTCCAGTTGCTCTCCCTTCTTTCTTACAACCTATCATAGTTTTAGGACAAGGCTTTGGGATTTAAGACAAAACCTTATTAGTCCTAACAAGGGTTGCGAGGGTCATAAAAAAGGAGAATCAAAAGTCTAGATGTGGTTTTGAGATGATGGAGTCAGGTTTTTGAAGAAACCTAACCAGTATGAGGCTAGTCGAGTTCTAGGGGCTAGAACTCTTGAAGCAAGGAGAAGAAGGAGCACTGTCTTTGGTTCAATTTTCGTGTGGATCACCATTCGAGGGTGGACACTTGGACACCTTATAGAAATTGAGATTAGTGCTATAGGTATTCTTCTTATCTTAATTTATATTTATTGTACTTTGATTATTATAGTCAAGGATTTCTGGGCATTTGGTTTCCGGTGCATTGGGTGTTTTGAATGAAAGTTTTAAATACCTAGTCCTTCCACTGCACCACTGGAACCCAACAAAAGGATGCTATAAGAAAAAGATATACAACAAGAACATAGTATAATATAGTAACGTTGCTAAAGACCCAAAATTTTATAGTTGCCAAGTGAACCAAAAAAGGAAGATTGGGAAAGGAACACCTGTAAAGAGAGTATATACAGAAAGATGAATTATAATCCCAAACTCCATTGGAGTATAGATCTACTGCAAGTATTATGAAAACTATAAGTATGCTAAAATTGATGCAGAGATAGCAACATCGAAGGAAGAGGAGGTTGCAGATGTGTGGTTGTTGAAGTAAGAAGATATCACCAGAGAAATAATGTTGAACAGTATCATGCAGGTGAGGTGTACAATAGAATAGCAAACAATAGTCACCCACCCAAACACCAGATATGCTACAGCAAGCCTTTACAGATGGTGAACGTGAGCAACAAGTAGTCTCTTCAATTGAAATGAAGTTGTGAAATAACATGTGGCAAGTCGACAAATACATCATCAGAAGTGAACCTATTGAAATGAGATAAGGAGAAGAACTTTGAAACCTGCAATTAACTAATGAAGACCATGCCCTAAGTATATAATGCTTCACCATAAATGTAATTTTATTGCTTATCCCCATATGTATGTAACCATAGACATGATAAAATTGCTTGGATAGCCCATAAAAAGTAGAAACCATGATGCAAAAATGGAATAAGCAAACCATCATAAGAGATATACAATCATTGGCCATTAAAACCTGCAACAAAATCCAAAAAAAGTTAGTAATAAAATTTTCTATTTGTATGCTTTTCTTTTGTTTTTTTATTTCCTTTTTCTTTTTTATTTTTTTTTTCTTTTTTTTCTTTTCATCTTTCTTTTTTTCTTTTCTTTTGATTGTCTTTGCAATGCTCTATGGTATGAAACATCAGAAAGACTATTGAAATAGTGAGGAGCAAGAACATTGACATAGTGTATGGCACTGTACAATTCTTGTAATGTGACCAACTATTGAAGGAGACTGATTAACAGTAGATCTGAATTAATGCCATGGTAAGTACCAAGCATCCCATGTATTGAATATTCCCTGATGGAAGCCTGTAGAAGTATACATATGTCCTTGTGCAGTGTGAATAAAGCATGAAGCATGAAGTATAAGGTGGTTGAAGGATGACTTGAAGCAACTTTGGTCATTATAATGCAAGAAAATGCAAACAGCACACTTTGAAGAATATGGAACATCAGCATATAATTTTGAAAATCTCCCAATAAGGAACCTTTGATAACATGAAATATGAATTGTATAGTACTGATAAATAGCCAGAAGATATTAGAACCATAAAATGAGACCTACATATATAGAAAACCAAAGGATAGACATTTCTTTTCTTCTTTTGTTTCTTCTTTTAACCATTCCTTTTTTTCTTTCTCTTTTTTTCACTCAGTTTCTTTTGCACCTCTCTTTTCTTTAAATGTATACATCATTCTTTGGAATAATGCCAATTTTTTCCAAGTTCCTTCTTTCCCTCTTTGTTTTCTAGTTATTTTCTTCACTAATCTTTCTTGACTGAAATACATAACAGTAGCTATAACCATAGGAACCATACAAACACTCTATTGGATACAAACAAGTTTAACATTGTTCATCTGAATTGGGTATGGAGAAACCATGTCGTTTGATGTTTCTCCGCTTCTTGTTAATTGCAATATAATGATATCTTGTTTCGAAGTGAATTGATCTCATACAATCCCAGCCTTCTTCCTGCAGTGTGAATACCCTTAAGCATTATATTGAAGTATGGCCCATGTACAAAATTGTAACTATCGTAGCTTCAAAATAAGACCAAACTACTGACCCATTCTGTAAAACAAAAGCAATAGTTATTCCATAAAGATCAGTAACATGCAAAAAAAGGAAAGTCATATGCCTATCTTGGTCAGTAAGGCATTGTTTATCGATTATAGAAGATTCCATGAGCATTAGCTTGTAAGAGATATATAGCATGATGATCAAGAATTTCATCATATGACCACGTAAAATCCCCTTGTAGAGCCCTATTAGCCATAAAATCTGCCATGTGGTTTGCCTCCTTAATAATATGAGAAATTTCATAGACATCCACACTTGCAAGCCATTGCTGAAGATCTTGAACATAAGGAATATGATTTACCAAATGTCGAGAGGAGTTCTTTAACCAAGACACTACAGTGGCAGAGTCCCCCTCCACCCAAATTCAGGTAGCTTGAAGTTCTTGTATAGCAACCCTAATTGCAAGCTAGGCAACCATTAGGTCTGCAAATGAGATAGACAAATGAAGAAGTAATTTACCTCCTGCTCGCAGCATGAAAGCATCATGATTCGGAATGATGTAACCTGCAACCGCCTTATATTGATAAATCAATTGTTTAAGCACAAAAATATATCTTAGAATTATTATAATGTGTCTGTCATATTGACTTCTTGGATATATATCTAACACAATAGATATCAAGATTGGAGAACACCCAAGCAGATGCACTATCTTATCTCGTCACCTCGAGATACTTTGATCTCAACAAACATGTCTTTATTGAGTATCTGTAGAAACCAAATATTGAAGAAGAACTGGCTATCCTATAAGTCACACACGAGTCAAGCTGGATGGATCCTCTCATTGACTATCTTCTTAATGGCAATTTACTGGCTAACCCAATCAAGGCTCAAAAGAGTAAACACCATTGCCCTTGGTACGTCTACCTCGAAGGGAGACTTTACAAGAAATCATTCTCACTACCCTTACTTCGGTGTCTCAGATCGATCGAGATAGATTATGCACTTTAGAAGGTCCATGAAGGGATCTGTGGTAATCATTTGGGAGGTAGGTTATTGGCTTACAAGGTGATCTAATAAGGATACTATGGGTCAACCTTACCGCAAGATGTGGCCGACCTTGTTAGAAAATATGAACAATGCTAGAAATATGCTAATATCCAACAGAGGCTGACAACTGAGCTTACACCGATTATTGCTCCATGACCTTTTGCCATATGAGAAATGGACATCCTCAAACCTTTTTCATAGGCAATTGGTCAAAAAAAATTTTTCATCATCATGACTGACTATTTCACTAAGTGGATCAAAGTTGGGCCCCTAGCTCAGATCAAGGAGAAGAAGGTTCAAGACTTTATTTGGAAGTCTATTATATGTCGGTTCGATTTGCCATAAGCCATCATCACCAATAACGGGCGATAGTTCGACAACTCGAAGTTCAAAGAGTTCTACTCGAACCTTCACATCGATCACAAGCTCACATCAATTGGCCACCCATAGTCTAATCAAGAAATTGAGGTGACAAATCACACAATCCTTCAATGGTTGAGGTCGAGGCTTAGTCAAACTGAAGGGCTTTGGGCCAAGGAGCTCCATAGTGTGCTTTGGTCTTATCGAATGACTCCTTGAACTCCTACTAAGAAGACATCTTTCAACCTCACTTTCAGTATCGAAACAATCATTTTCATTGTCGAAACAGTCATTTTCATTGAGATCGGGATGCCAACAACTAGGATGGAGCACTATGATGAGTAGAAGAATTTGGGTCAACTTCGACAAGCTTGGACTTGTTGGAAGAAATTAAAGAACGAGCTTGGATCAAGATGGCTTTATACCAACAATGGGTAGCCCACTACTACAATGCATGAGTCAAATCAAAGATATTTCAACCAAATGATCTCTATTAGATGTGTGCCCTAGAAGCCAATTGTTGGCTGACATATTTTATAATTGTAGGAACTAATTTTATACTTATAATATATTTATTATTAATAAAAGATAATTTTATTTCAATCATGTTTATGTGTCCATGATTTTTTCTAAAAATTAATAAAGATGATTTTGTATATTCTGAAGGTATTGAGAATTTGAGATATATTATTAGTGATTGGTTTCTAAATACTTTTGATTGAAGGATCATCATGGAGGATAGTGATCAATCCATTTTAGATAGATGCATGGATCATCTCCTTTTTGGACAGATGAGTCTGGGCCTGTAGTGTGAGAACATTGGGATGAGAGTGCAGGTTGTTGTTAGAGAATAACTTATACTAAGTATGGCCAATACGAGAAACCACTTGGATGTCTACTCACTCGTCAGTGGTCTTCTCCATATTGCAGTGGTGTGAGTAATTTTTTGATCTATAGTGCATCGACTATTTGTAGTGAAGCTACTGTAGTTTGATTGCATATTCATTTGGTCCTAGCTATTTGGATCTTTGCTATGTATGTTGGCTATGGTGGATTCAAGTTCGCTGTTAGGAGTAGGGTACACCCAAATAGAATCTATCGATCTTGATAGAAAAGGAGAAGTCCTATATAATTTTTGAGACTGAATTTAGAAAGTCTTTGGCCAAAATAAGTATGAATATTAAAAAAAAAATTCATAAAATTCACAAGTGAACTTGAGTCAAGCCAATCTAGCATATGACTGACATTAGGGTTTGATGAGTTCTCCAAAATCTTTGTCAAGTCAGGACTTATGATAGAAGGATTGAATCACATGATAACTATATCTAGAGATTCATTACTTTTATTCTACTAGATTGCCACTACATACTGCTAGGTGTCACTAGTGGATTGTGGGACTCATCGAGCATCATCTTGATGATCGATAACCTTTGAAGGTCACAGTTAAAATTATTCCAATCCATCGAAAGGAGTTTCGATGATATTGTGATGGAGATCATTATATATCTTACTACCAAACATAATGGAACCAATGGAATCACACACAAAAGAGGTTCTTGTTTGATCAGATGGTTGATTAATGATTGTGAATTATTGAAGGATATAATCATCAATATGATTGATGATTAATCTTAAGCAAAAGTTATAATTATGTAATCTACTAAGTATTAGTGAATTATAGAAGGATTACTCAGCAATTAGATTGCTAATTGGCTTAATTTGATTGAGCAATAAAGTTCAGATCAACTCTAATTGAATTGGATTCAGTTTGATTTGGATTGGATTTGATTTGATCTAGTCTAAATGCAAGGGAGATAAATTCTTCATTTGATCATGACTTGAGTTCAGTTAATTTTTAATTGGATAAAAAATTTATTGAAAAGATTGGATTCTTAATTAGATTTGATTTCTTTCTCTCCTTGGGTCTAACCAAATTAGATTGGATTGAACCAAATAGAAAACCCAAGAGTCCCAACTCCTTGGGACTCTCTCTCCCTTGTGTATGCCATAGAGTCCATGCTAAAAATAACTCATGCAAAAGTGTTTTGGCATGTGGTAATTCTACGTGAAAGGTGAGGGCACAAAAAGAAGGGTGGGTGGCACATCTCATGAGATGAGTCATCATCTTATCTTCTTTCTAATTTGAATTTGATTCAAATCAAAAGATGAAGATAAGATGGAAACATATCAAAGGAATTACAAAAGAAGGGTGGCGCCAACCCATTCACCTTGTGCGCTAAGAAAGAGGTTGGCATGAGAAAGAATCAATCTGATTTCTTTCTCAGGTGCTCCTCTTTTTGGCGTTAAAGATTTGGATGCCTCATATTTGTGGCATACAATTTTTATGGTGCCTCCTCCTAATCCTAATCCCCTACGCCCCTTATAAAAAAGCTCCAATAGTTGGATGCCTAATGAAAAAAAGAGATCAATTTTTTCTAAGCCGAGCCTCCTTTATCCTTTTCCCTATTTCTCCTATTCTTCTCCATCTCTAGAGGGTCTATGAGATTTAAGAAGAAGCTACTTTAGCCATCAAAAAGGAGATCTCTACAAGAAGCTAGTACCCCATGGAGATCATCCCCCTCTGATCAAATGAGTCCTCGTGTGGATACTTGTAGAGGTCGGGCACATACGTGGCTAAAGAAACTGTTCAGATCCACGATCATCGGCTGCGGTGTAGTTCGACCCACATAAGTTATTAAGATCTGATCTCAATATTTATTTTTATTTTTTAATTATATACATGTTTTAGATCTGGGTATAGGTAGTTAATAAATAAGATCTATTGCATGTGGGGTTAAAAGGTTTAACTTAGATCGTTTCCGCTATCGTTTCCAAATCATTTTGAAATTCATACATGCAACCTACCCACTTTCTCACAATCTCATCCTCTACCAAGCTAAGGTGCTAAACTTATAAAGCAGGGCAAACTAGTCCTAAACTAGGAGAGGCCCTATAAAATTGCCAAAATCATCAAACCTGTGGCCTATAAAATTGAAGGTCATGATGGTACTCAAATTCTTCAGACATGGAATGCCGAAAACTTGAGAATATATTATTAAAGATGTCCTCTTCAAGTTTTTATCCATGTTCTTTGTTAAAGTGACTAAGGTCGGCTAAAGTCAGGCATAGCCAACCACTAATGAAAGCATCAAAAATAATCGAAGACATCCAAAGCATAAGCTTGAGATAATCTAGCCAAGTCTCAATCCTTAAGGAAAGATGGTTGAATTATACCCAATCTGGGATATCCAAACCTCAACAAGGACCTCGACAATAAGGTCAAAAAGTACCAACCTCATGGACATATCTCGTGTTGAAATTCGTATGTCGAGGCATGCATGTATGTTTCAAAATTTTATTTTCTAAACATTATAGTGGAATAATAGATTAAAATACTTTTAATCTATATCATGCATGCATAAAATATAAACCACATGAATCAACTTCATATGCTGAAATTGAACATATGCTAAAATTTAACATGTAATCAAATCACATACCTATTTCATAATTTCTTTCTTCAAATCTGGATCTAAAAAAGAAGAGATTTTATCTTAGCCATGCAAGTACCAGATCTCTACATATATCCACTTGAGATCAGCCTGGATCAGCCCTCTTAAAATTGATTTTTTTTTCAAAGAAAAATCAGCTTGCGAATTTGAACGAAGTCTGGATCGCGATCAACTCTTTGATCCTTTCCTTGATCTTCTTCTTCTCTTGCTTTTCTTTCCTTGATTATAATGCTACTAGAGACTAGAAACCAACACAAGAGGTGGACACCTAAGGCCCTTTTGGGTGTGAAGAAGAGGGATGCCCAAAGGAGGGGACGTGTAAACGTCCAAGGGAGAAGAGAAGGGGAGGAGAAGAGAGGGCGTGGGGCACTCTAAAAGGGGGTGTAGGCTGCTGGTTGTGATATCTAGGGATCTTAGAAGAGGTCTCTTTAAATAGGTATAAGGTTTGAATCCTATTCAAAATCAAATAAGCTCTTAATACAAGTCCTAATTACATTAGGTTTTCTAATAACTTAAGTTATTCAACTTTCTTTAGGAAATCTATTAGGTGCCAACTCTTGGAGCCCTTGCACCCACTAAATCACACCCCAAAATGCACCCAAGGGATGCCCCAACAAGGATCCACATGCCCTCTAAAGATGGGACACGTCTAACTTGATCAAATTAAATGGCGTCCCATTATAACTATCAAAAAAATAAATTAAGGACTTTCACCCTTAATTTATTTGATCCAAAATCTTAGGCAACCAATAATTGGAACCCAATGAATCTAATTCATTTAGATTATTAGCAAATAATTAAGTTTGAATTATCTTATCAAATAAAAAATTCAAATATAAAAAGAAAATTGGGTCTACCATGTGCCAGCAAGGTTACCCTGAACCTAATCGAGTTTCTTTAAACCCAATTGATACTTCATAAGCTCAATTGCTTATTCCAGGTCTAATCCCTTTGTTGTGTGACCCCATAGGTTCAATTCTATCTGATGGTGAGATATACAATGATCTCTATCATTGTATCATTGAAACTCTTTTCAATAGGTCGAAATAATTTCACTCTAACTCATCAGGGATTGTTGATCCAGAATAACCCTAGTGAGCTCTCACAATCTACCAGTGATATTTAGCAATATATAGTCACAACCCAGTAGAACCAAAAAAATCTCAAGGTGTAGTTAACATGTGATTCAGTTCCTCTATCGTGAGTTTCGACTAGATGGTAGGTCATGGATAAATCGTCAAACCTCAACATCAGTCATATGATGATTCGATCAGTACAAGTCCAATTATGAATGGAAATTCTTTTTCATCAATCATACTACTGTGGCCATAGACTCTTAGACTTAGCCTCTCAAATCTCAAAGGACTACTCTCTATCAAGATCGATAGATCCCATCTTGATGCACACCCTACTCTTAAAGTGGACCAACTATCGCCAATATCTACTATAAGGGCTCATTGAGATCCATGTTTATGTATAGTCAAACTCCAGCAGCCTCACTTTGAGCAGTCATACCATCTCAGGTCAAAAGATCATTCACACAACTACAGCATTGAGAGAATCACTGACGATCAAATAGAAATCTAAGTGATCTCTCATATGATCACGTTCAGTATTAGTTATTCTCTAATAACTATCCGCACTCATCGTCCAGTGTCTCTACACTATAGACTAAAAACTCATCTATCCCAAAAGAAGCGATCTATGCATCGGTCTATCCGAATCGATCACTGTCCTCATGATGATTCTATGATTGGGAGTATTTAAGAATTAAATGCATGTCTCTAATTCTCAATTTTTTAAGAATATGTATTGAAAGTTAATTTCATGGATAATTCAAGGATACATCACACTTGAATGAAAAATAAACTTGCCCTTTTATTGATCAAATCAATATATTAAGTATAAAATTATATCCTAGATTTATTATAATATGTCAACTATATTGGCTTCTAGGACATACATCTAACAACTCTCACTTGGACTAAAGCCAATTGGTCACTAATCTAAGTCCCATCTTCTCATAGTGGACTTCCATTTTGGCTGGCTCAATTGTTTTAGCAACGGATCTGCCACATTGTCTACAGAGTCTACTCTTTGCATCTTAATATGTTTCTTTTCGAGATGGTCACGTATACTGCTGCTCTATGTGCTTGGACTTCTGGTGAGGTCTTGGCTCTTTCATAAAGACTATGGTGTCATTGTCTTTGCAGTACTGTGTCATGGCATCTAATGGCATGACATCCAGTTCTACAACTAACATTAGAACAAAAATTCATCCTACACATCTGCATCATACTCAGCTTCTATTGATTGATTACTCAAAACCCTTCCAATATATCGAACAAGAATACACCCTGATGTAGACCTTCTATCATCAGCATCTATGTATCCTCCCACTCTTAACTTTTCTCCAAAGATCAAGAACAAATCCTTAGTCCTCAAGTACTTAAGGATGTTTTTCGTAGCTATCAGTGCTCTTTGTCTGGATTCGACTGATACCTACTCATGACACTCACAACAAGGGCTATATCAGGTCGAGTACATAGCATGGCATACATGAGGCTCCATATGACTGAGGCATAAGAAATCTTACTCATGCGCTGAACTTCTTTAGATGTGTCGGACACATCATCTTGGAAAGATTAATTCCATGCCTAAGAAGTAAAAGTTCTTTTTTAGAGTTTTTCATGCTGAACCTCTTCAGCACTTTCTCTATGTACAGCTTTTGTGACAGATCTAGCATCCTTTTAGATCTATCCCTATAGACTTTTATTCCAAAAATATAGGATGCTTCCCTTAGATCTTTCATGGAGAATTTGTTGGACAACCATCTTTTGACCATGGTCAACATGAGAATATCATTCCCAATAAGAAGAATATCATCCACGTACAATATGAGAAATATTATTGTGCTCCCATTGATCTTTTTGTACACATAAGGTTTCTCTTCATTCTTGATGAAATCAAATGATTTGATCACCTCATCAAAATGATGGTTCCAACTTTGAGAAGCTTGCTTTAATCTATATATAGACCTTTGCAGCTTGCAGACTCTGTGATCACCATCACTAGATGTGAAAGCCAAAAACTGCTCCATATATATATCTTTCTCAAGACATCTATTCAGAAAAGTAATTTTTACATCCATCTGTCAAATTTCACAATCATAATAAGCTGCAATAGCAAGCAGAGTATGGATGGATTTCAACATGGCTACGGACGAGAAGGTTTCTTGATAGTCAATACCCTCATGCTGGCTATAACCTTTTGCCACACGTCTAGCTTTATAGGTCTCTACCTTACCATCAGTACTTATTTTTTTTTTATAGATCTATTTATATCCAATGGGTATGATACCCTCAAGTAGATCCACTAAAGTTCAAACTTGGTTCGAGTGCATCGAGTTAATTTCTGACTTCATTACATCTAACTATTTCTCAAAATCGATGTTAGACATCACCTCATTAAAGGTATTAGGATCATCACCATGACCCTTATCTCCCATAAGGAATATTTTCTTTATTTCCTTCGTAAGCATACCCACATGCCTTTCAGGAGGTCGGAAGATCCTACTAGATCTACGAGGTGGTAGAGGAATGTCAACTACTGGCTTAAGAATAACGGGTTCCTAAGGATCTATAGCTCTTTGCTTTTCAGATACCTTCTCTTCAAGCTCAACTAATCTTTCACTGCCACCATTCTGGATAAACTATTTTTCAAAGAATATGGTGTTCTGACTCACAATCACATTGTGATCTTATGGAAAGTAGAAGTAGTATCCCATGGATTCTTTTGGATACCCTATGAAACGAAATAATACAGATCTATCCTCTAATTTATCAGCCATCTGTCTCTTGACATAGGCCGTACATCTTCAAGTCTTAAGATAATCTAGACTCGACTTCTTATCGTACCATATCTCATACAGTGTGGTAGGAACGGACTTTGATGGAACCCTGTCAAACAGGTGAATGATGGTTAATAAGGCATGTCTCCAAAGATATAAGGATAGATCAGTGAAGCTCATCATGGATCTGATCATATCCAATAGGGTCCTATTCCTCCTTTCGGATATCCCGTTGAGCTATGGTATTCTGAGAGGACCATTGAGAGACTATGCTGCTATCCTTAAGATATCCCAAAAAATTTCGACTAAGGTATTCACCTCCTCGATCAGATTGAACCTTAATGGGTTTGACTATTTGTTTTTCTACTTTATGTCTAAATTCTTTGAACTTTTCAAAAACTTCAGACTTATATTTCATCAGATACACATATCCATACCTAGACAGATCATCAGTAAAGATAATGAAGTAGCTATAACCACTCTTGACTATTTATCAAATTGCTCACACATATTAGTGTGTACCACGACAAGTAACTCAATGGCCTTTTCCCCATGTCCTATAAAGGATAATTTGGCTATTTTTCCTTGAAGGCAAGATTCGCAAGCTGGATACGATTCTGGGTTAAGAGAACCAAGGATCCAATCCTTTTTCAATTTGTTTATCTTGTCCTCTCCAATATAACCTAATCTATGATGCCACAGGTACTTCTGGTTAATTTCATCTCTGGATCTCTTTTAACCTACGACACTCACTATTTGCTTATTCATATTCACATTCGCATCAACATACAAGTGATATAGACTGTCAATTAAAAGACTTCGTGCAATCAATTTATTTCATAAATAAATGAAACAAAAATCTTTATTGAAACTAATTTTAAAACCTTTCTGTGCTAGCATAGACACAAAAATCAAATTCTAACAAGCTACAAGAATAAAATAATAGTCTTTTAAATCTAATCTAAATTCAGATGATAATCAAAGAGGATAAGTGTCCATGACTTCTGCAGTAACTTTTACTCCATTATCAACATGAAGGATCATGTCACCTTTCCTCAACCTCCTACTTTCTATTAGACCTTACATTGAGGTACATATATGAGCACTTAAACCAGAGTCTAATACCCAACTAGAAGCAGAAGAAATCATAAGGTTAGATTCAATTACAAGCATACCTTTTGAAGGTTTATCACCCTTTTTGATCTTCAAGCTCTCCAAGTAGAGTGGATAGTTCCTCCTCCAATGGCCTTCAACATCACAGTGAAAACACTTTCTCTTTGCTTTGACCTTCTTAGGAACGTCTTTCTCTAACTTGCTCTCTTTCTTTTGCTTCTTAGTGGATTTAGTCTTCTTCTTCCCAATAGACTTTCTCTTGGAAGAAGTCCGCTCCATAGTGAGAACAGTGTCCCTTGAACTCTTCAAGATTCCTTGCGTAGTGACCAACATATTGACCAATTCGAGAATAGTGCAATCGAGTTTGTCCATATGAAAATTTATAATAAATTGACTATATGAACTCATAAGGGATTGAAGGATTAAATCCATCGATAATTCTTTTTGCATATTCAGCTTGAGCTTTTCAAGCTCTTCAATGTCTTTGATCACTGTCATACAGTGCTCATGGATTGACTACCCTTCGCACATCTTCAAATTGAAGAATCTCTTGGATACTTCAAAGCACATTGTATGGCTCTGCTCACCATACAACTCTTGCAGGTGAGTTATCATAGCCCTGGCAGTGGGCATATGCTCATGCTAGCTTTGCAACTCATTTGATATAGATGCCAACATAAAGTACTTGACCCGACTATCTTCATCCATCCACTTTTCAAAAGTGGCTCTTTGCTCAGTAGTAGGATAGTTTGGTAACACTATGAGTTTCTGATCGAGTACATGATCTAATTTTTTTGAGATCAAGATAATCTTGAGATTTCTGAGCCAGTCTTTGTAATTAGTTCCGATCAAATGATTGGTTTCAAAGATGCAGGCTAGAAGGTTTGAGGTTGATATTATTTAATTACGAGAGTAGAGATTCAAGTTAGATTTTTATACTTTAATATTATATTTACTTCTAAAAACTTTAAGATGCAGACAATGACTCTCACTAATTTTTTGAATCTATCTACTCTCCAGATGGGAAATGAAAACCCTAACGTGACAATGAGAATTTCTAGTGGATGCTGCGGTCTCACCGATGCCATGCACCTCACCTAAAAATTATTAGTAACATGCACATCGATGCATAGATAACTCTTTACCCAGATGCTTCTCTAAGCATGTTGCAGTGACTTGATCTCTAAGTCATGTGGGCTCATGTAACAGTTATTAACCACACTCTTTAGTTAAGCCCAATCCACCATTCACAAGCAGATGTAAGGCCATCATTAGATCCCTCACCTAACAGTTATTGTGTCTAACTCCATCCTCACCCTGGAGCAACTCTTTGCTAATTGAGTGGTTGCATGTTTCTAGTGTAACTGAATCACTGTAACCAATCGAGAACAATCAGCACCAGTAGCACGCCTGCACATCTACAACAGTGGAAGACCTATGGACTTAATATTTATAGAAATATTTAAGTTTAGATCTCATCTAATCAATCATCATATGATCGATCTAATTAGTATGGGCTAAATAAAAAATACCAAGCAACCCAATTTAAGACTCGATCTTCCAAATTGGTCAGATAAGTAGAGATCAGTGGAGGTCCCCCCATTGCTTTCCTTAGACACCAATAAATTGATCAGGTCAGCTAATGGAACCAATTAAATAACCACCTCATAATTACTTGTCTTAGACACCAATAGGTCAATTGGTCCAAATAGATTAACTCAAGCAAATCAGGCTCAAATCATCGAGCCAAATTAGGTCCTTGGTTAATCGATTTTACATATAGGATTCAATCGATTTGATCAATAATAATTGTATGATTATATAATTTAATTGATCTAGATCTAATAAATATTTGACTCAATTTGATCAATTACTTAATCAAATTAAATCCATATGATTTAAATCAAAAATCTTAGATGCAATCTAATTACATGATCTAATTTTTTATTTTTTCATAACCAAAACCCTCATGACAAACATAAATTTTAGATTTCAAAACTAAATTTTAAATCTAAATTCTTTGCATAAAAGATAAGTTTTAAATCATGAAATAATTTTAAGATTTAACATACAAACATCTATCTCATATATGCATGTAAAATTCAGATCTAAATAAAATTCAGATCAATACATGATATCGTATATCTCATATACTAATCATAAATTATATTGAAAATAATTTTATGACCTAAATATATAATCACATATCTTATATATGAATCATAACTTAGGTAAAATAAAATTTTAGATTTATGCATGCATCTACATATCATGTGAAGATGAACGAGAAACCATTCTAGATCAAAATTCAGATCTATGCATGCTTTCACATATCAACTATATATTATAAAATTATATTTAAAATTAAATTTTATATTTAAAGTATTCATCAATATATCTCATGTATCAAAAAAAAAATCAAATTTTGAAACTCTTTTCAAAACATATATGTCAATTTCATGCATATGAAACTCATGGCTCTAATACCACTGTTAGAATTCGTATGTCGGGACATGCATGTGTGTTTTAAAATTTTATTTTTTAAATATCATAGTGAAATAGTAGATTAAAATATTTTTAATTTATATCATGCATGTATAAAATATAAACCATAAGGATCTACTTCATATGCTAAAATTGAACGTATGCTGAAATTTAACATGTGATCGAATCACATACCTGTTTCGTAATTTTTTCTTCAAATCTAGACCTGAAAGAGAAGAGATTTTATCTTAACCATGTAAGTATCTGGCCTCTATAGGTATCCACTTGGGATCAGCTTGGAACAGCCCTCTTAAAATTAATTTTTCTTCTCTAAGAAAAATCAATCTGTAAATCTGAACGAAGCCTAGATCGCGATCAACTCTTTGATCCTTTTTTTGATCTTCTTCTTCCGTTCTTCCCTTGCTTTTCTTTCTTTGATTATGCTGCTACCAGGGACTAGAAACCAGCACAAGAGGTGGATGCCCAAGGCCCTTTTGGGCATGAAGAAGAGGGATGCCCAAAGGAGGGGACGTGTGTACGTCCAAGGGAGAAGAGAAGGGGAGGAGAAGAGAGGGCATGGAGCACTCTAATAAGGGGTGTCGGCTACTAGTTGTGATGCCTAGGGACTTTAGGAGAGGTCTCTTTAAATAGACATAAGGTTTGAATCCTATTCAAAATCAAACAAGCTCTTAATAGAAGTCCTACTTGCATTAGGTTTCTTAATAACTTAAGTTATTCAACTTTCTTTAGGAAACCTATTAGGTGCCAACTCTTGGAGCCCTTGCACCCACTAAATCACACCCCAAAATGCACCCAAGGGATGCCCCAAGAAGGATCCACCTGCTCTCAAAAGATGGGATACACCCAACTTGATCAAGTCAAATGGCGCCCTATTATAACTATCAAGAAAATAAATTAAGGACTTGCACCGTTAATTCATTTGATCCAAAATCTTAGGTACCCAACAATTGGAGTCTAATAAATCTAACTCATTTAGATTATTAAGAGATAATTAAATTTAAATTATTTTATCAAATAAAAAATTCAAACATAAAGAGAAAATTGGATCCAATAATATGCCAGCAAGGTTATCCTGAACCCAATTAGATTTCTTTGAACCCAACTGACACTTCATAAGCTCAATTGCTTATTTTTGATCTATTTTTTTTATTATGTGACCCCATAGATTCAATTCTATCTGATAGTGAGATACAATGATCTCTATCATTGTATCATTGAAATTTTTTTCAATAGATCGAAATAATTTCACTCTAACTCATCAAAGATTATCGATCTCGAACAATCCTAGTGAGCTCTCACAATCCATCAGTGACACCTAACAGTATGTAGTGGCAATCCAGTAGAAGCAAAAAGAACCTCAAAGTGTAGTTAACATGTGATTCAGTCCCTCTATCATGAGTCCCGACTAGATGGCAGGTCATGGATAAATCATCAAATCTCAACATCAATCATATGATAGATTCGATCAGGTCAAGTCCAATTGTAATTCTTTTGAAAATTTTTTTTCATCAATCATACTACTGTTGTCACAGACTCTCGAACTTAGCATCTCAAATTTTATAGGACTACTCCTCTCTATCAAAGTCAACAGATCCCATCTTGATGCATATCCTACTCCTCAGTGGATCAACTGTCACCAACATCCAATACAAAGACTCATTGAGATCCATGTTTATATGTCAGTCAAACTTTAGCAGTCTCACTATGAGCAATCATACCATCTCAGATCAAAAGATCATTCACATAACTACAGCATCGAGATAATTACTGACGATCGAATAGAAATCCAAGTGATCTCTCGTATGGTCACGCTCAATACTAGTTATTTTCTAACAACTATCCATACTCGTCGTCCATTGTCTCTACACTGTAGACTAGAGACTCATCTATCTCGAAAGAAGTAATTTATGCATCGGTCTATCTGAATCGAACACCATTCTCATGATGATTCTATGATCAGGAGTATTTTGAAATTAAATACATATCTTTAATTCTCAACTCTTTGAGAATATGTATCGAAAGTTAATTTCATGGACGATTCAAGGACACATCACACTTGAGTGAAAAATAAATTTATCTTTTTATTGATCAAATCAATATATTAAGTACAAAATAGTATCCTAGATTTATTACAATGTGTTGGCTATATTGGCTTCTAAGACATATATCTAACATCTCGGCTATGGCTAAGACCTCCAAATAAATGATTAATAAAGTATCGATCATAGGGAGATATCCTGACTCAAGTATGGACCTTTACAAAATTCTTCATTGGGATCTTCCTAACCACACCATGTTTGATTAAATGAAGATGGTGCTATTTACTTTATAAAATTTATCACCAAGAATCAACTTCGAATAATGCAACTTTGGAAAGGAGTCCAAGCCGACGACCTCTACTTTGAAACCAACTCGATCAACCAACTAAGCTAGCAAATTTTTGGTTGGAAAGCAATACGACACCAGAGACTAAGTGAGCCAATAAATAAACATCAGAATGTAATGAAGAGAAATTCATTTCATTACCTAGAAAAAGTTCATTATAAGAAATAAAAGAAAAATAAAAATACAAGGAGTAGGTTGCATCCTCTGTAGCGTGCTCAGCAATGTCCTCGGTAGTGGGGTTGGTGGTGGTCTCAGTAGTGGGCTCGATAGCATCCTCATAGCTGCCTCGATGATGACCTCAACAGGGGGCTCAAAAGTTGAAACCTCGACTGCTGGGGTGGGCAACATGATCAGGTCCTCCTTGGCCTCATCATTGCTGTCCTTGGGTTGGAGGCGACTAATGTTGATCCATGAAAATAGTCGAGTAACCTGCACCTTCCCAACCTTGAACCCATACTCATATGGCACCAAGGAGCCTTTGGTGACCTCCACCTCAAAATCTATAGAAGCTTTGAACCTCTTTATGGCCTTTTGCTTCACCTTGGTGACCACCTTTGACTTTTCTGCCACGACCCAAGCTTGGATTAACTTCTCTATTCTTTGGCAGCCTTGATTGTTGCCTCATCAAGCTCTAGTGCCTCTTTGAGCTCGGCCACCTTTCGTCGATGCATCTTGGTGGCCTTGCATTCAATGTGGTAGGATGTGTAAGCGATTTGATGCATGAATTTTGAAATTTTTTCGAAAAAATTATAGTGAAAGATAACTAGATTAATCAAATTAATCTAACATGTATATGATCTAATCATCAAATCAACCTACTCTAAGATCTATGATATATTGTATTGCATATAAAATCTAAAATAATCTGAAGATAAAATCAGCATGCATGCATATGAGCAGTAGATCACATCTACTTCTAATCTGAGTTCAGAACTCCATACCTGATCATGGGTTGATGATCTTCACTACTGAGAGAAATGATAGAGAGGATCCTTGTTTGTTTCTCATTGCCGCACATACATCTGGCCTCTATGAAAAATCCACTCGAAGCCCCGATCTGATCGGTCTTCTCGGGAGTGCTAGCTCGTGCGAAGACCTTCTTCTTGGCTGATCTGGATCTTTTTCTCAAATCTCTGAAACCTTTTCAGAGATTGAAGATAGACTTCTAGAGGAGATGAAGAGGTGAAATAAAGATGAAGAAAAAAATAATTTTCTTCTAATTTATTTCCTCCTCCCAAATCTTTAGAACCAAAAACCTAAAATTCAGATTTTTGCGCATACCCCAAGAGAGAGGACCCTCTTCTTTATTTTTCACACTATGAACCATGCCCAAACTTATACCACATGAAGAGCTCTCTTCTGGTATGTTACATGCATAAAAGAAACTACAAAAACCCCTTTTATAGGTGTGTAAAGAGGTGGGGTGTAGAGTCCTAATGATCCTGGACCCTTACTGGATTCTACCTCCCTTCATAATTCCATATCCAAAAATATATCAAAAAAATATGAAATATCTTTTCTTATATTTTTTCATAGTAAATTACTTTAACTAATCTTTCACAAAAAATCTCCTCAAAATGTCACACATATAAAGAGAAAAAAAATTATTGGCGTAGAGAGGTTGATCTGGATGAGAATAGATTCTCCTGATAAGAAATATTTTAAAATCTAGTTTTAGAACCTTTCTTTTATCAAAACCAAATTAGATTTATATGTAAGATAGATAAGGAAAAATGCTCTTTGGTGTGAAAAAATTTTTTAAAAAATAATTTTGTGTGTGGAGATCTATGGTGTGCAATCTAGGTTGGCATAGGGAGAAGAGTCCAATTCCAATAAGGACTCTAAGTTTCCTTATTTGAATCCAAACCAAATCACATATGGTTTAGCCCAAATAAAATATATAAAATCTAATATATTTAAATTTATAATTTTTTAACTAAATTTTAATCAAATTAAGAATTGATTAAATTAAAATCCAGATCAAATCAGAGATAATTCTCTCTTAGCGATTAGATCATCTCATAACCTAATCGAGTCAAACCTAATTGAATCAAATTCAATTAGATTTAATTTAATCCTCTTTGCTTAATCAAATTGAGCTAATCAGTAATCTAATTATTATTTAATTTTTTATTAATTTATTAATATTTGATAAATTAATTTATTATAACTTTTGCATAAGGTTAACCATCAATCAAATTGACGATTAAACCCTTAAATGATTCTCAATCGTTGATCAGCCATATGATCAATCAGAAACTTGTTTTGAGTGTGACCTCATAGGTTCGAACCTAAGTTGGTAGTATAGGAATAACTTTTTGAACCAATCAATATAACCATCTAGCAATGATGATCCGACATCCGGATAGGTCGAATGATGGTGAAGTAATATTTAAGAACCTATTGGTGTATGGTTACCGTATAATTCATCCCTTTGACCCTAATACTTGAAGATGACCTAGAATTTAACTATCAATCCTAGATAAGTCATCCATATTATATTTTAATCTGTTTCAAATCCATCACAAAGATTATCTGGGTCCAGATTTTACTAAATTGAAATACACTGATGCATATCTCCTACTAATTCGGAGGGGTTAATCCCATCTTGACTCACACACTAACTTGACAAGTACTTGACTGTATCTAAAAACTTTCTATCACTGAATTAAAAATTCAGTTAGTCTAACACTAAAGTATAGTGAGTTGCTTGCAAGTCACCGTGGTGATCTCAGGTCGGAGGGATACTTATACCCATGCCCTTCGGAGCTACCCTTAACAGTAAAGTGCTCCGTAGTTGGTCACGTTCTGTAACGTTATATTTTGATATCTCACCTACATGCCATACCAGTATTGTCATATCATTTGATTACGAGGACAACCAACGTATATAGTATACAACGACCTACACTTGATATCGCTATCGTCTTAGTAATAGCGTATCATTTGGTCACGAACCAATTTAAAGACTACGTGATAAATCCTCCTTTATTGATCAAAGTAGTTCTAAGGACTTCATCACAATATGAGAGTTTGTTAGAAGATATATCTTTGTGATGTAAAATATCAAATAACTTTTATTATTTATCAATTCATATATATTTATAATTAGCATAATCATCAAATGATTGGCTTCAGGACACAATTCCCAACAACTCTCACTTGGACTAAAGCCAATCAGTATAGTATCACATACCCATCTTCGATTTATCATCTTAGAACTCCAAGATACTGAGCCTTTAGTAAAATGGGTTGGTCATGTTCTCCTTTCTGTTGATCTTCTAAAGATTGACGTCACCTTAACAAATTTTTCTAAATAAGGTGGTAGCGATGCAGAATGCCTAATAAGCTAATGAGACTTCGGCTCCTTGGCATAAGCTATGGCTCCAATACCGTACAATACAGCAGGACCATCATTGGATGGTGCCACTTCTAGCTTGCTAGTGAATCTGTACAATCACATAGCTTCTTTGCAAGCATCGAATGTTACAATGCATCTTGCCTCGCGATTTGAATTTGGCTATATTTTTCTGCTTGGAACCTTTCCAGTAGATTGCTCTATTATTTAGGGTAAAGATGTATTTCGATACATTCTTGCTATTATTATGTCCAACTAAAAATTAAAGTCATACTTTATAAGTTTTAAGTTAGATTCTCCATAACCGAGTCACCGATCCTTAGTATTTCTCAAATACTTAAGAATGATGTTTCAGTGATTCTCACTCGGATCTTGTAAATATCCACTCACTACCCTAGTAAGTATACCATATCCAGTTCTCATACATAGTGTACATGATAGAATAAATTCTACTCATAAATATCTTATGTATGTTGGACTTGGAAAACCCAAGCAGTCTCTTAGATCTATCTCTATAAATCTTCATTCCTAGGATGAGAGATGCTTTTTCTAAGTTCTTTATAGAGAATTATGATAATAGCAAAACCTTTATTCCCTGTAATGTAAGGAATGTCATTCTCGATTAAGAAAATTTCATTCACATACAAAATAAAAAATATGCTCATAGAACTATTAACCCATTTATATTTATAGGGTTTTTCTTCATTCTCAATGAAGCCATATGTTTTGATCACTTATCAAAATGCATGTTTCAACACTAAAATATTTAGCATTACCACAAGAGAAAATATCTTATTATGGTCAATACCATAATATTGACAATATCCTTAGGCAACCAGACGAGCTTTGTAGATCTCCATCTTCTCATCCGCACTACTTTGGTCCTATTGGAGATCCACTTACACTCTATGAGCATTACCCCTTCGAGTGGATCAACGAGTGTCCATACACCGTTGATCTTCATGGACTCTATTTCAGATATGGCTCCAAGCCATTATTCAAAGTCGAACCTTTGCATGGCATCCATGTAGGTGATTAGATCTTTATTATTCTTATCGAGTTCAACAAGTTCACATCCTTGACCCAGATACTGAATTATCTATCTGACGGATGCGGTACTCTATCGGATCTCCTTAATGGTGCCTTTACAATGGGTTTCGAGTTTGATCTAATCAAATTTGGTTATATGGGTTTACTAGATTGTGTTGGTTCTTCTACCTGTCGAACTTCATAAGTTCTATATTAAAGGCATCAGTACCTTCACCAAGGTACTCTTTTCCTAAAAGAAATGCCGTTTAGCATGGTAGAAGTTATATCTCTTAGATTCTTTGAGGTATCCTATAGAATAATATATATAGAACCAGGATCCAAGTTAAGTAGTCTGCCAATGCTCGATATAAAATAAACACTCCCAAATCTTAAGATAAGAGAATATTGGCTTATGTCTAGTCCATATCTCATATAGAATCTTTGTGACTGACTAATTCGAAATCCAGTTCAGAACATAACAAATAATCTTAAGAGCATAATCTTAAATGGAGACTGACAGACTTGTAAATCCCATCATGGATCGAACTATGTCTAACAAAGTCGATTCTAATAAGAGAGAATCTTATTTTCTTCTAGATATGTCAAAAACTCATCAAAAAGATATACTCTTCTTGATCTGATCAAAGAGTTTCAATGCTCTTTTCAGTTTATTTTTCTACCTTATTATAGACTTATTTGAATATTTCAAATAATCTAAATTTATGGAAAACATGTTTGTAGATCCAATACATCAGTATGTATCAGATTCAGAACATCATTGGCTCGTTTACTTTTTCCAACAAAAAGTGACTTGGTCATCTTATTAAAGAGATAGAATTGATAGGTTGACAATGATTCACAATCATTGACTTCAAAAATTATCTCCTGTTGATCCTATTCTTATTTAATGATCGAACCTAAATTGCCAAATGTAGACTTTCATAACATTATCTACTTCAAGGAGTTTGTTTGATTGTATACAATACACTAACAGGCTATGACTATTCACAAATATCATTTCTTAATTATCCACATGATTTTGATATCATTCATAATTAAATCAAAAAAATTATTAGACAATAGTGACAATCACTAAAATGACATTGTTAGAATTGAAAATAAGCTCGACAATTTCTAAAATCAGGATTGGAACATAACTTTCATCTTCAATGTTCAGAAATCTCTTACGATTGTCAATCTTTCTACTAACCTGAAGTCATTGCAATAATTTGCATAGACTTTTAATATCTAATACCCAGGTAGTAGTATTACAGATAGAGAAATCATAAGGTATTATCATATAAGTACCTTATTCAGTAATCTTTTATTGATTTCTTAGCCTGTTCGGATCAAGGGACTCTACCAAATTAGGTTAATCTTAGACTCTTTTATCAGTTCGGAGTCATTAGCCCAAACATGACTCTTTATACTTTTTTTTCTTTTTTTTCCTCAAAAAATTATTACCATACTGAAGGCACATCTTCAAAGGTACAAAAGAACTCCTTCAACATTCGATGAATTTTCTCCTACTAAGCATCATCGAATTTACAACTAAATTCATGTTCTTTGCTGCTCCCAATAATACCATATAGTGATATAATCATTTGGCCACTTTTGAAAAGTGCCTTTGATCGCATCATATGTGTTGGATGTGAGAACTTCAGGTGCTGGATCCATAATCATATGTAGGATCCATTCATGTTCTAGAACTATTTACAACTTTTGATACCAATTATCGAAGTTAGGTCCTATAAATTAGTCACTATCAAACAGTGAATAGAGTAACATACATCTAGCCATAATTGAAAAGAAAACATAAGACCTCTATGTTTATGAATTAATTAAGCCTAAAGATTTGGACTTTAGTCTAAAGGTTCTCTCACTATTTTATACGAATTGGTAGCCTTTACCTCCAATTTGAGAAATTATCTTAATTCCTTAACGGGTACTAGAATTTACACATCCAAGGATGGCTTGATCAACCCATATGCATCTATAGGTAGGTTCTCAACCAATTATTTTTTCAAATAATTTTTAGTAATTAATTTTGCTCCAGATTTTATTTTAATAGGCAATGGATCTCCACTGAAAGTTTTGGTTAGATCAAACCATTAACATGAACCTACTCAGTATTTCTAATCAATGAATGATCAGGCCCGAGGATGGCTCGATCAATCCAACCATCATCAAATAGTACAATAAAGTCATCATATGATGAATGATAATTCCATCATTTAGAGAGAATACTAGATGGATGACACCTGCAATTTACATCAAAAATAATGGATCCATTATCATTCACCTTAATGGAAGGCTATGATCTAGTTATCCCCATAACTAACTCATTTTATGGATCTAATAATTTAGAGGATTTAATCAATTTAGAGAAGAGATGAGAAGAGATCAACCAGTAAACCACAATCCTCTCACTGACTTGACTAAGTCATTGAATTGGATCAGGGTCATGCTGGTTGAAATGACACCTAGATTAGTCACACTGATCAACCTTAATGACATGGGTCAACTCGAATCTCTTAGTGATCTAATCAAGACATAATTCACTAAATTAGCTAGGTAAGTGAGATTGGTGGGAGGGTCTGCTAAGCTTGCCTTAGACACCATTGAAATGGCCAGATAAGTCGCTTTCAATTAAAAATCACTGATCGAAATGCCAAACTTATCTTAGACACCAATTGTTTAATTAATTTTGATTTGACCAACCTAATGATTCGGATTCAATTACTAAGCCACAATCAAGGTCTATTTGGTCTAATCAAAGATATGGACTTGACCATCTACAACTATTGTATTAGTTCTAGAGAAATCCTGATTTTAATTGAATTCAATATTTGGTTAGATTTAATCAATTTCTCTAGTTAGTCCATTAACTTTTTGATTCTAACCTTAGGTCTAACCCAATTAAGAGGACCTGATCTAAGCTAACTTATGCCCTCATATTTTATGTGAATATCATTAGATCTTAAATCACAATTCTAGATCTAATCATTTTTATACTTAATTCTCAATTAAGTTTCACATCAACATGGTTAAGATTTTGAAAATAATTTTTACATGTAAATCATAAAATCTTTTAGATCAAATCTAAACTTTTTATAATTTTAAATCAAAATAATTTTTATTAAACAAAATTAGATGTAACTAACTTCTTCACAACTTGCATCACATACAACAACACCTAGGATTTCAAGTTCTAGAATTTTGTAAGAAAGTAAGTTTTCTAATTTCACTTTCTTCTTCATAGGATCTAATCACATAACACCCCTACACACTATAAGAGCATCTCATCAAATGAGAAGAGAGGACCTTTAAATCCTTCTTGGTCCTATGACCGGACGGCCTAATGATCAACCCAATCCAAGTACTTGCAAATCAGATCATCTAATCTAATCACGTATCATATATATAAAAATTTAGATCTAATCTAAATTACATCAAATCTGATTATAGTCTTAGATCATATCTAAATTAGATTATAAATATTACATACATGATATAAAATCAGATTTTATCAACGATTAGCACAAACTAGGACAACCTTTTCGCTGTAAGGGGTAAACCCTACAGCAGGACACTCTTATGTCAGTTTCTATGATCAACCATTAATTAAATTTAGATTAAAATATCATATATCAGATCTAAATAAAATTAAAATTTAGATTTAATATACACATAAATCATGTCATAATGAATCTAAGCTCTGATACCACTGTTGGGATACGTAAGCGATTTTATGCATGTATTTTGAAATATTTTTAAAAAAATTATAGCAAAAGATAACTAGATTAATCAAATTAATCTAATTTGTATATGATCTAATCATCAAATCAATCTACTCTAGGATCTATGACATATTGTGTTGCATATGAAATCTAAAATAATCTGAAGATAAAATCAGCATGCATGCATATAAGCAGTAGATCACATCTACTTCTAATCTGAGTTTAGAACTCCATACCTGATCACAAGTCGATGATCTTCACTGTTGAGAGATATAATGGAGAGGATCTTTGCTTGTTGCTCATAGCTGCACATGCATCCGATCTCTATGAAAAATCCACTCAAAGCCCCAATCTGATCGGTCTTCTCGGGAGTGTTAGCTCATGCGAAGACCTTCTTCTTGGTTGACCTAGATCCTTTCTTCAAATCTCTGGAATCTTGTTAGAGATTGAAGATAGACTTCTAGATGAGATAAAAAGGTAAAAAAAAGATAGAGAAGAAAATAATTTTTTTTTTTTATTTATTTCCTCCTCTAAAACCCTTAGAACCAAAAATCTAAAATTTAGATTTTTGTGCACACCCAAAGAGAGAGGACCCTCTTCTCTATTTTTCATATTATGAACTATGCCCAAACTTCTACCACATGAAGAGATCTCTTCTGGTATCTTACACGTATAAAAGAAACCATAAAATCATTTTTTATAGGCATGTAAAGAGGTGGGGTGAAGAGTCCTAATGATCCTGGACTCTTACAGGATTCTGTCTCCCTTCACAATTCTATTTTCAAAAATATGTCAAAAAAATATGGGATGCCCCTTCTTATTTTCTACAAAAAATTATTTCTCTAACTGATCTTCTATAAAAAATCTCCTTAAAATGTCACACATATAAGGAGAAAAAAATTTATTGGCATGGAGAGGTTGATCTGGATGAGAACAGAATCTCTTCGTAAGAAATATTTTAAAATCTAATTTTAGAATCTTTCTTTTATTAAAACTAAATTATATTTTGATGTAAGATAGATAAGGGAAAGAACTCTTTGTTGTGAAAAAATCTCATATAAAACAATTTTATGTGTGGAGATATATGGCGTGCAATCTAGGTTGGTGCAGGGAGAAGAGTCCTATTCCAATAAGGACTCTAAGTTTCCTTATTTGAATCCAAACCAAATCATATCTGATTTAGTCCAAATAAAATATATAAAATCTAATCTAATTAAGTTTATAAATTTTTAATCAAATTTTAATTAAATTAAAAATTGATTGAACCAAAGTCCTGATCAAATTAGGGACAACTCTCCCTTAGCGATTAGATCATCTCATAACCTAATCGGGTCAAACCAAATTGAATCAAATTCAATTAGATTTTATTTAATCCTCTTTGCTCAATCAAATTAAACTAATCAATAATTTAATTATTAATTATTTTTTTATTAATTTACTAACACTTGATAAATTAATTTATTACAACATTGACATAAGGTTAACCATTAATCGAATTGACGATTAAGCCCTTAAACGATTCTCAATCATTAAATCGCCACAACATTAGTCAGAAACTTCTTTTGAGTATGATCCCATAGGTTCAAACATAAGCTGATAGCATAGGAATAACTTTCTGAACCAATCGATATAACCATCTAGCAATGATGACCCGACGTTCGGATAGATCGAATGATGGCGAAGCAACATTCAAGAACCTATGGCATATGGTTATCGTATAATTCTTTTCTTTGACCCTAATGCTCGAGGATGACCTAAGATTTAACCATCAATTTTGGATAAGTCATTCACATTGTATTTCAATCTTTTTCAAATACATCACATGGATTATCCAGGCCCTGGTTTTGCTAAATTGAAATACACTGATGCATATCTCCTTCTAATTCAGAGGGGTCAATCCCATCTTGACTCACACACTGACTTGACAAGTACTTGACTGTACCTAGTAATCTTTCATCACTGAATTAAAAACTCAGTTAGTCCACACCAAAATACAGTGAGTTGCTTGCAAGTCACCGTAGTGATCTCAGATTGGAGGGACACTTATACCCATGTCCTTCGCGAGCTATCCTTGACGGTAGAGTGCTCCGCAGTTGATCATGTTCAATGACGTTGTACTTCTATATCTCACCTGCATGCCATACCAGTATCTTTAGATCATTTGGTTACGAAGATAACCAACACATATGGCACACAATGACCTACACTTGATATCGCTATCATCCTAGTAATAGCGTATCATTTGATCGCGAATCAATTTAAAGACTACGCAATAAATCCTCTTTTATCGATCAAAGTAGTTTTAAGGACTTCATCATAACATGAAAGTTCGTTAGAAGATATATCCTTGTGATAAAAAATATCAAATAACTTTTATTATTTATCAATTCATATACATTTATAATTAGTACAATCGTCAAACGATTGACTTTAGGACATAATTTCCAATACAATGGTGAGGAAGCCCTCTAAAGCTTCGATCTTCTCCTTAGTAGCCAAGAGCTCAAACCTAACTCGGGAGGCGTCATCCTCGATAGCCTTCCTCACCTCCTTAGCTATCTTTGCTTCGGCCTCAAAAGCTTGGAGCTTCTCCTAAAGTGAGAGATTCACCTAGTTAAACCCGATAAGGCTCTCGTTGAGGATGGTAATGTCATGCGCCACCTACACCAAAAAGAAACAAAGTTAGAAACCTTAGATCGGCAAATAAAATTTGAACCAAAACTTGAACTTACCCCAAGGAGACCCATGTAGGAGTGCCCACCCCCTGATCCAATAGACGAGATCTCTTCTCGACCAATCGATCGAAAGCAGCACCATTTTTATTAGCTCCTGGGCAAGCTGATGATCCCAAAGGGTGGAGTTGCTACTCTGTATTCTCTTTGCCAAGGTGATAAATCCCTCCTCGATCTCAAACTAGGATGGATCCGCCCAGGTCAGCACCACTAAAGAAAGAGGCAGTGATGCCAGATGAGATGAAGATAAAATTCTCCTTATGGGAGGAGAAGATGGAGCTTGAACCGACTCCAAAGTGGTCGATGGAACCGACCTTAGTGGCAACAAGCTCGTAATCAATCTCTAGAGGATCTGCACTCGATATTCCCACTGATGGTGTAAGGACTAAAGAAAGAATCATTGGCTAGGAATTCTTCTACTTCTTTGACATTGACTGCACCCTAAAGGAGCCCAACTTTCTCTTCAACACTGACTTGACTGACTCGACAGTCGGCCTCATCACTATAAAATTGAGGAAAGATGGTTAGTACAAAATCCAACAATAAAATAAAATTTTCTAAGTTAAAAAAAAAATCGACCATACCTTGAGGCAATGCCAGACTAATGTCAATGTCATAAAGAGTTTGCTCAGTCACCATTTCTTTCAGCTCTGGTACTTTAAGATTGAGTAGAGTATGATAATCCTCCTCATCCTCAAGAAAAATTGACTTTTCCTTATTCAAAGGAAGCGAGGATCACCCAAATCCAACTGCAGCCATAGGGCAAATCTGAAGAGATAGAAAAAATGGCTTTTTTAATTATGAACCGAAGAGGTAAATCTAGCATTGAACTTGCACCCATCAGAGAGAAAAGCACCACTATCCTTTTTCATGGGAGTGATTCTTAAAGTGAACATCACTTTAAAGCATAGGCACCTCAGAGGAATATCGAGCCAATTGCAAAGGATGATAAAACTTACAATAATCCAAGTAGAGTTTGGAGTGATCTAAGTAGGGATATTCATGTAAAAATATAAGATATTGCTAGCAAAAGGATATAGAAGATGAAGACCAGCTTGAAGAGACTCCTGGTACAAGATGACTTGCCCCTCTGGAGCATCTATTACTCGGCCTTCTCAACTTGGAACCTCTAGTTGGAAAGATGAAGGAATTAAAAATTGAGTCTAAAATCTCCTAGATCACACTTAGTAATGCTTGACTCTTTATTGTTCAGGCCTTAGAAATCTCCAAACCTTTGTAAGACTGGTTGGAAAATATGTCCTAAAGCCAATCATCTAGATTGTAGATGATTATGTTCTATACATATATATGAATTATAAATTGATAAATATTATCTGACAGATTCATCATAAGGATTACATCTTCCTAAATAGAACTCATGTGTTATGATAAAATCCTTAGAGCTACTTCCAAAATGATAAAAGAAGATTTATCGTGTAGTTCTTAAATCTTGCTTGTGACCAAATAATACAATTGTTACAAGGATGATAATTGTACAAATATAGGTCGTTGTGTGCCATATTAGTTGGTTGTCCTCTTAACCAAGGTATGTGGTGATGTGGGTATGGCATACGAATGAAATATAGGAGTACATTTCATTGAGCATGACCAACTCTGGAGCACTCTGTTGTCAAGGGTTGCTCTGATGGGATATGGGTATAAATATCTTTCTGACCTAAGACTACCTCGATGACTTGCAAGCAACTCACTATGCTCTGGTGCTAGACTATCCAAATTTCTAATTCGATGACGAAAGATTTTTAGGTACAGTCAAATACTTGTAAAGTCTGAGTGTGAGTCAAGATGGAATTAACCGCTCCAAGTAAAATAAAAGATGATGCATCACTATATTTTAATTCAGCAAAACTCTAATAAGAGTAGTCCTAGTAAGAAATCATAAGATTTTTGAGATTGAGAAATAATATGGACCACTAGTTTAGGATTGACAGTTTAACCCTAAGTCGTTCTTAAGCATCAAGAGTCAAAGGAATGAATTATGTAATAACTATATCCATATAGATTCTTGAGTATTGCTGAGCATACATTTGGTCTATCCAGATGTTGGGTCCCATTGCTAGATGGTTACATCGATTAGTATAAGAATTATTCTTATGCTACTGGCTTAGATTCGAACCTATGGGGTCATATACATAAAAGTACCTATCTAATCAAATGACTAATCGATGATTATGAATTATTGAAGGATTTAATTATCAATGTGATTGATGATTAATCCTATACCAAGATTGTAATAAATTATTTACTAATGGTTGGTAAATTAAAAGAATAATTAATTAATAATTTGATTGTTAATTGGTTCAATTTGATTGAGCAATGGAGATTGGATCAAATCTAATTGAATTGGATTCAATTAGGTTTAGTTTCAATTGATTAGATCAAACCCGAATGGGTAACAAAGTTTATTTCAATTGATCTTAGGGATGTAAATCAAATTTAATTGAATGGGGTTCAATTTAATTTGATTTAGGTTTGATTGGATCAAACTCTATTGGATAATAGGCTTGACTGGATCAAGTCCTATTGAATAAAAAATACTAATCTAACTAATTTTTTAATTAGATTAGGGTCTAGTTAGTTTTGTAATTGAGCTAAGACTTAATTAGTTATTTTGTTATAACTAATCCTCCTCTTATTTCTTCCATGTAAAATAGCCCCCCCTTTCTCTTTCTTGTCGCCAAGTTTTTAGGAGAGGGGCATCCAAGGGTTGGACGCCCCATATCCTCCTACATGAAGCCCCTTGTTCAACCCCCTTTGGAAGGAATTTTTTAAGGCTTTGCTTGCTGATTCTTAGGCATCAAAGAGGGTCTCATTTGCTGGTCTTACAAAAAAAAATATGGAAGAAAAGTTCTTCCCAATGAGAGAAAAAGAAGGAAGAAGAAAGGTCTCCTTTCTAACGCGCAGCCCTTGGAGAAGAAAGGAGTTTTCTCTAGATTTTTTTTATTTTTTTCTACTACAAAAATTAGATTAGATCTAATTTTTAATATGATAATTTAGAGAAAAAATACTAAAAAAATTTGGTTGGATGTTGGGGGCTTCCTAGGGCTCTAGAATAGGAAGAGAAGGAAGAAGAAAGGTCTTCTTTCTAGTGCGCGCCTTGAAGAAGAAGTTCTTCTCTCTAATTTTTTTTAAATTTTTTTAATATAAAAATTATATTAAATCTGATTTTTAATATAAAAATTTAAAAAAAAATATCAAAAAAATTTGGTTGGACGTTGGGGGCTTCCTAGGGCTTAAAATCAAGAAGAAAAGAGGAGAATGGTTCTTCTCTTGGGTCATTCTTTTTTGATTCTTCTAGAGCTTATAATTTTATATAATTTTTTGTATGAGAAATGAGATTCAATCTAACATTTATCATAAAAAATTAGAGAAAAAAAAATTTTCTTGAAGGCATAAAAGAAAGAGAGAAAGGTTCTTTCTTATGCGTAGGAGAATTGAGAAGAAAGGATTCTTCTCTTGATCTCTATCGTAGAGATCTGATGCATAGAATCAGAAAGAAAAGGAGAGGGTCTTCTATTGAAACATATATCCCAAAACCAATCGTTAGCTTGTTGATGATTGTGCTCATTCTTATAATTGTATATAAATTTTTATTAATAAAAAATATTTGATATTTTCATTACAAATTATCCATCTTTGAACTTCTATGTTATAATGAAGTCCTTAGGACTATAATTGATCAATAAAAGAAGATTTGTCGTTTAGTCCTTAAAAGTATTTGCGACCAAATAATATGCTATTAATAGGATGATAGTAATATCGAGTATAGGTCGTTGTATGTCATATGAGTTGATTGTCCTCTTAATCAAGGAGTGTGGAGATACTATTATGGCATGCAGATGGAATATAGAAGTACATTCACATCGAACGTGACCATGTGTCGAGCACTCTGCTGTCAAAAGTAGCTTATGAAGGGTATGGGTATAACTATCTCTCAGATCTAAGACCATCATGATGACTTGTAAGCAACTCACTGTACTTTAGTATCAGACCATCTGAGTTTTCAATTCAGTGATGGAAGGATACTGGGTGCAATCAAGTACTTATCAAGTCGGTGTGTGAGTCAAGACAGAATTGACCCCTCTGAATTAGTAAGAGATATGCATCAGTGTATTTCAATTTAGTAAAATCTTGGCTAGAATAATTCATGAAATAAATTTGAAAGGTTAAAATATAATGTGGTCAACTAAATTATGGTTGACAGTTAAACCCTAAGTCACCTTGAGCATTAGGGTCAAAGGGATGAATTATACGGTAAATATACGCCAATAGGTTCTAGAATGTTGCTTTGCAATACTTCGATCTATCCGATCGTCCGATCATCATTGCTAGATGGTTACATCGATTGGTATAAAAAGTTATTCCTATGCTTCTGGCTTAGGTTTGAACCTATGAGGTTACACACATTAGAAGATTTGGTCAGATCTGATGGCTGAAGAGTCCAATTGAATTTTGACTCTGGTGAGGAGTCCTACTAGGACTGTGACTCTAGAGGAGAGTCTCACTGGGACTGAGACTCTACTATCAATGAAGAATTAATTAGTAATTGACTCAATTTGATTGAGTAAAGAGTTTTGGATCAAGTTTAATTGAATTAGATTCGGTTCGACTCAAATTGGGTTTGATATGATCAATCCTGATTACAAGAGAAATTTGATCATGATTCATTCAGGGTTTGAAATCAGTCAATTTTTAATTGGATTAGAAATTTATTGAGATATTTAGATGTCTAATTGGATTAGATTTATTTCTATCAGTGGGTTCAATCCAAATTTTATTTGGATTAGAATTGAATTAGAAATGCAGAGTCCAAGTTGACTAGGACTCTATCCTTATCTCCTTGCGTCATACTTGGACCCATACCCTTATCACCATGCCAAATAGGATTTGGCTTGACCTTTTTCGTGTCAAAGTGGTAGACCCAATAAGGGTGGGTGGGAATGATTGATGACTCATAATCCTATCTCTTGTCAAATTCGAATGCGATCCGAATTAGAGATAAGATGAAAACAAGGAAAGGAATTTTTCATACAAGGAAGGTTGTTGGTGCCATAATGATTTTTTCTTTATTTTTCTTGGAGAGTTCTTGGGCATGTGACACATCAAAATCCTTTTCCATATTGTAGAGCCCTTTCTGGAAATTTTTGGGATGCCAAAAGGTGTTTCGCATGGACTCTTGGTGCCCTCCCTTAGATGAAAATCCTAATTCCTTACCTATAAAAAGGGGTCCCCTATTCTTGGCATCATAACATCAATTTTTTTGTTGGTTTTTATTTTTTTAGAGCTCTTCTCCTCCTCCTCTCTTCCTTCTCTAGATTTTTTTCATCCTTTGGAGCATCCAAGGTGCTTGAAGAAAAAGAAAAAGATCAGCCATCGAAGTTGCTTGCAAGCTAGCACCTCCAAGTCCTTGATCTGCGCCAGTCCTCATGTGGATTTTCTAGAGGCCAAATAACTTCGTGTAGCTATGATCGATCTGAAGAACATCTTCTCCAAGTGTTAGACTAGCAAAGAATAAAATCTCATTGGTTTGGTAATTATTTCTAACCTATCTTTATCATATCGTTAGATCTAATAATTAGATCTAAAATTTCAGCATCGATAAGATTGATGTGACTTTTTATTTTCAGATCTAAAGTGTATCATATTTTATATACTTTATCATGACATAATAGTCTAGATTTGATCTTATGTACATAATTTAGATTAAATTATTTAATCTTTTCCTTTCGCTGTGTAAAATTTTTGAAATTGCATGCATAGCACTACCTATGTTTTCTTCAATTGGTATTAGAGCCATGGTTATTATGATATGATTTATTATGCCTTTAGATCTGATTTTATGATGTTAGATGTGATTATTTATGATTTAAATTAGATCTAAATATATTTATTTTTAGATCTATATTTTATCATGTTTAGATTAGATGTTCTGAGTAGCAAAGTACTCGAATTGGGTAATCACCAAGCTGTTCGATCATAAGAGCAAATAAGATTTCATGATCATCTCTTTTCATTCAATGGGGTGCTCTTCATGGCATCTAGGGGTGTCACTGTGAGGTCCCATGAAGAAAAAAATGAAAGAAGAAAAACTTACTTTCTTACAAAATCTAGATCTTGAAACCCTAGATGTTGTTGTATGTGATGCGAGTTGCAAAGAAACTAGTTATATCTAATCTTGATTAATCAAAATTATTTTGATTTAAAATTATATAAAAAAATTTAGATCTGATTTAAAAAATTTTATGATTTAATATAAAAAGTTTACATAAAAATTATTTTCAAAATCTAAACCATGTTGATGCAAAATTTAATTGAGAATTAAGTGTTGAGTTGATTAGATCTAGAATTATGATTTAAGATCTAATGATATTGCATAAAACATAGGGCATGGGTTAGCTCAAATCAGGTCCTTCTCTTTAATTAGATTACACCTAAAGTTAGAATCAAAGAATTGATTGATCATGTAGAAAAATTGATTAAATCTAACAAAGTATTGAATTAGACCAAATAGACCTTGATTGTGGCTCAGTGGTTGAATTCGAATTATTAAATTGGTCAAATCAAAACTAATTAACCAATTGGTGTCTAAGGTAAGTTTGGTATTTTGATCGATGATTTTTAATTGGAAATGATTTATCTGACCATTTTGATGGTGACTAAGGCAAGCTTAGCAGACTCTCCCATCAATCTCACTTATCCGATCAATTTGGTGAATTAGATTTTGAGTAGATCGCTAAGTGATTCGAGTTAGCTCATACCATTAAGGTTGATCAGTGTGACTAAATTAGGTGCCATTTCAATCAGTATGACCCTAACCCAATTCAGTGACTTGGTGAAGTCAGTGGGAGGATTATGGTCTACTGATTGATCTCTTCTATTCTCTTTTCTCTAAATTGATTAAATTCTCTAAATTATTAGGTCCCTAAAATCAACTGGTTATGATGATAACTAGTATTGAAATTTGGTGCATATATATGTGTTTCAAAATTTTATTTTCTAAATATCACAATAGAGAACAAGATTAAAATACTTTTAATCTGAATTATGCATGCATGAAAATATAAAAATCATATAGACCTATCTCATATGCTGAAATTGATATATGCTGAAATTCAAATTGTGATCAAATCACATATCTATTTTATAATCTTTTTCTTCAAATCTAGATCTGGAAGAGAAGAGATTCTCTCTTAGCCACACAAGTATCCAGCCTCTAAGAGTATCCACTCGGGATCAGCCTGGAATAGTCCTCTTCAATCTAAATTTTCTTCTTTAAGAAAATTCAGCCTGCTGAATCTGAACGAAGTCTGGATTGCGATCCACTTGATCTCTTTTCTTGATCTTCTTCTTCTTAAAAAGAATATACCCTACAAGCCAATCAAAATTTATATTTTGATGGATTTTCCTTGTAATCTTCCAGACTTATGTATTGACTCTTTAAATAATAAAAGATATTTTTTATCATATGCTGCATCTTACTTTTGTAATGATTATGATGAACTCCATAAATCAGGAAAATGGGTTTAGGGTTATGATGAGATCATACCTATGAGATCTAAAATCCTAAAAATCCTGATTTAGAATATTTCTAATCATAGGAGCATTGAGTAAGGGATCAATGTTCCGGATAGATTAGCACTTTCTATATATGCTCGATGGAGAGGGTGGCAGATCTCATAAGCCACTTGTGTGAGATACTAATACAAAAAAGTAGATGCTCATTAGAGAATGAGTTCACTGAATTGATCCAACTTAAGAAACATCTTATGGAATTTACTTACCTGTCAAGAGATATTTTCTTATAGTGGGAGTTGTGCATGTAATCCTTTGACCTGAGACTACCATAGAACCTTGTATACATGAATCTATATTTTTTGGTTCATACTCATTCATGACTTAGTTATGTACAGGGTATTCTAGATATGGTAGAATGTGTATGGAGGTTGTGAGTAGGTCAATATGGAATCGATCACTCCTGGTAAGAGGAGATCACATCCTACTTGCTCTGATCGATTGATGATTCAAGAAGCCTTTGATCAAAGCAGAATAAAAATTAGAAAGAGTTTCTAATATTTTATTAATTAAATTATCATATAAGATTGAGATAAATATGAGTATGATATTAGATTTGACATTATTTCATATCCAGAGTCATAGTCGAGGTGCAGGGAGATCGCAGGATTAAATTGCACGATAACATTCCACTGAAGGATATTTTTGATTTTTTCATCAAAAATTTTATATCTTCTAGGTAGACATGATAAGTTGTTAGACATCAATCTTATCTTATGGGTTTGATCAAACTAAAGAGTTTAATTCAATCACCAATTAGAAAGAGTTCTAATTACTGAAATCGGGTTAGCTCGATTGGATCTAGATCGGTTAGATTAAATTCTAATCAGATCAAATCAACTTGAACTCAAACTTATTGCTGGCTAGATATGGAACCCAATAGGTCACACACAAAAGATATTGATTAGGGGTCTAATTGGATTAGATCATGTTTGCAAAATTGACATGCTAGCACATGTTGCAAAAAAAAACTAGCTCCTTATTTCAAATTGGGTTTAAAATTGACTCCATATTAGGCTAATTAAAGCTAAATTAATTTAAATAAATTTTGGGTTTGAGTTGATTCAGCCCTTGGCTATATGTACCAAAAATTTGGAGCTAGAAAACTAAGTCTCCATGAGTCAAGAATTTTTCTTGTGCATGGGTGCAGTTTTTGTGTGCAGTTTCGCGTCCCATGAGATGGGATGCCTCATCCTCGAGCTTATCCTATGTTTCATGATGAAATAAATTTTTGAATGATTTTTAACTTTATTTTGAGTATAAATTTTTTTTTTAAAGTTAAAATTCCTTCTGATTTAATCATGAAAATTTGTTGAAGTTAAAAATTTTGTTAGCCTGATCCATGCACCTGACGAAGAGTCCAACTTGTGAAGGACTCTAACCCATTTGTCACACCACTTCTTAATCTGAATTTTTTTCCATGACATTATTATGTTAGTGCCTTGATTTTTGGCCATTGGATGGACAAAATTACATTGATGGGTGGTGGAAAAAAAATTATGCCATGGAAAGCTGCGCGACGCTTCAGAGAATCATTGAGAAAAATATTCTGAAGAGTCCTTCTGTGCGAAGCATCTCTTGAATTTTTTCTCGATGATTGTGATGTGTCAAAAACTTTTAGATAGATATGAGAATTCATCAAGAGGTGTGAGATTTTTTGATGGATGCGAGATGATGCGTGGAAGGGGTGCGAAAAATTCTCGAAGGCAACCCATCGCTAAGTATTTAAAGGGGGTGCACCGAGGATTGGATTCATTCAGATTTTCAATTCCTCCTTTCTTTCTAACATCCTCTCCCTATTGTCCAATTAGTCTCTTTCTTCTCTTGTTAGGACAAGTCCAAAAATAGTAAGGACAAGTCTGATTTTAGGATAAGAGTCTAGGAAGAAAATTAAGGAAGACAAGGAGAGAAGAAAGGTAGGGATAGGAAGGCTAGGAGAAGAGGAAGAGGGTCTTGAGGTCCTGGTGTTCAAGAAAATTCTCAGAGTGAGAATTTTAGAGGAGAAATCCTCTCAAAGAGTTGGTGTCCTGATCATAGCCTTGTGTGGATCACCGTTGGAGGGTGAATACTTGGGCGCCTGGTGGAGGTTATGTTGAAATTTGGATTAAGCGCTGCAGGTATTCTTTTATAATTTAAATTTAATCTTAAATTTATGCTATATATGTTTGTTAATCATCAAGAAGATGCTGGTTTAAGGGTTTAATATTTAAATTTTTTTTATTAAAATTTTGAAATCCATTATGTTTTCGCTGTGCATGCCCACCCTAAAACCCTACACTTCTCTTCTCAAGCCTTTCTCCTTGCTTTGTGTTGCCACAACACACCAGGAACCAGCAGTAAGAGGATGCCCTAACACCCCTTGGCATGGAGAAGAAGGGATGCCCCAATGATGAGAATGTGTGGACGTCCAAGGGAGGAGAAGAGAAAGGGAGAGGAAGAGAGGGCATGGGGACTTCTTCTATGTGTGAGGGGCTGTTGGTTTGGATACTCTAGGGATCTTAGGAGATGTCCCTTTAAATAGGTATAAGGATTGAATCCTATTCAATCACATAATACAAGTCCTACTTGCATTAGATTTTTTATTAACTTAAGTTATCCAATTTACTTTAGGAGACCCTTTAGGCACCAATAATTGGAGCCCTTGCACTCATAATTAGATACCCTAAAATACATCCAAGAGATGCTCCATAGGAGATCTAAAGGTCCTCCAATCAATGGACACGTCCAACTTGATGAAATCAAGGTGGTGCCCAAGAATAACTATCAAAAAAATTAATTAGGTACTTGCACCCTTAATTTATATGATCCATAATCTTAGACATCCAACAATTAGAGTCCAATGAATATTATTCATTTAAGTTATTAGTATGTAAGTAAGTTAGAATTATGTTATCAAATAAAAAATTTCAACAAAAAGAGGAATTGGGTCCAACTATGTGCTAAAAAGGTTACCATGAACCCAATAGATTTCTCTAAACCTAATTGACACTTCATAAGCTCAATTGCTTATTTCAGGCCTAATCTTTTTATTGTATGATCCCATAAGTTCAATTCTATCTGGTAGTGAGACATACAATAATCTCTATCATTGTATCATTGAAATTTTTTTCAATGGGTCGAAATAATTTTACTCTAACTCAGCCAGGATTGTCGATCTAGAACAATCCTGGTGAGCTCTCACAATCTACCAGTGACACCTAGTAGTATGTAGTGATAATCCAGTAGAACTGAAATGAACCTCTAGATGTAGTTAATGTATGATTCAGTCCCTCTATCATGAGTCTTGACTAAATGGCAGGTCATGGATAAATCATCAAATCTCATCATCAGTCATATGATGATTTGATTAGCTTAAGTCTAATTATGACTTATATAAATTTTTTTTTTTATCAATCACACTGCTGCAGCCACAGACTTTTGGACTTAGCCTCTTAAATTTCATAGAACTACTCCTCTCTATCAAGGTCGATAGATCCTATCTAAATACGCACTTTACTCCTATAGTAGATCAACTATCGCTAACATCCACTACAAGGGCTCATTGAGATCCATATTTATGTGTCAGTCAAACTCCAGCAGCCTCACTATGAGTAGCAATACCATCTTAAGTCAAAGGATCAGTCACACAACTACAGCATCGAAATAATTACTGACGATCGAATATAAATCCAAGTGATCTCTCGTATGGTCACGCTCAGTACTTTAACAACTATCCACACTTATCATCTTGTGTCTCTACATAATAGACCAGAGACCCATCTATCCTAAAAGAAGTAATTTGTACGTCAGTCTATCCAAATCTATTACCATCTTCATGATGATCCTATGATCGGGAGCATTTAGAAATTAAATACATATCTCTAATTCTCAACACCTTGAGAATATGTATCAAAACTAATTCCATGGATGATTTAAAGATATATTAAAAACAAATTTGCTCATTTATTGATCATATCAATATATTAAGTACAAAATTGTGCCCTAGATTTATTACAATATGTTGGTCATATTAGCTTCTAGGACATACATGTAACAATCTTTCACTTGGACTAAAGCCTATTGGCCATAAATCTAAGTCCCATCTTCTCAAAGTAGACTTTCATTTTTGGTTGGCTCAACTACTTAGTCAGCGGGTCTACCACGTTATCTGTAGAGTCTACTCTTTGCACCTCGATATATTTTTTTTCAAGGTAGTCGCGTATGATGTGATATTGTTGCTCGATGTGGTTCAATTTTTGATGAGACCTTAGGTCCTTAACAAGTGCTATGGCTCCATTGTTGTTGCAGTACAGCGGTATGGCATCCGATATCATAACCCCAAGTTTCGTGATGAACTTCTTAAAGCAGAAGCCTTCCTTTGCAGCATCCGAAGCAATGACATACTCAGCCTGAAAGAATAATGCCCTACAAGCCAATTACATATGAAATACGATAGGGTATTAATTGTAATTTATCTTTCAGACTCATGTAATTGATATTTATATTATTAATAAAATAGATATTTTTGATTTATTATGTACTGCATCTTATTATTCTTAAGATTATAATGAACCCCATAGATCCGGGTAACGATTTTAGGGCCATGATGAGATCACGCCAGTGAAACCTAAATCCTTGATAGCCATGACCTAAAATATTTTTAGTCGTTAGTATATTGAGTCAGGGATCTATGATATCAGTAAGACTGGCATGTCCTATGTATACTCAGAAATGAGGGTGGTTGATCTCATAACTAATTGTATGGTGACACTGATATAAGGATATGGATGCTCATTAGAGAATAAGTTCACTGAATTAACCTACGAGAGAATATCAGATGGAGTCTTATTTATATGTCAACTGATATTTTTCTAGTGGGAGTTGTGTAATTGATCCTTTGACTTGAGATCACTATGGTACCTTATGTACTTGGATCCATATTTTGGTTCACTACCTAACTTAGTTCTTTGATCCTTCTATGGGGTATTCTGGATATGATGAAGAGTGCATGAAGGTTGTGAGGGATCAATAAGGGATCAGTCACTCCTAATAAAGAGAGCGAATATCCTATGTGATCTCAAAAGACGGTGATTCTGGAAGTCTTTAGCCAAAACAGGATGATAATTAGAAAAGAGTTTCTAATGTATCATCAATTGAATTATTACCTCTAGATCGAGATATATAATGATAAGTGATTGAGTTTGACATATTTTCATACCCACAGCTTATCTGGGATGTTGTTTGACTGAAAGATTGAATTACACGAAAACTTATCATTGAAGAATATTTTAATAATTTTTTTATCAAAATTTTAAATCTTTCAGATAGTCATAACACATTGCTAGACGTCAATCATGACTTGTGGGCTCATCAAAGTTGAAAGAATTTAATTTTGAAATCAATTTGGAAGAGTCCAAGTTGATTGGGACTCTTCGAGTGACCTAATCTCATCAGATTAGGGTTACATCGAAAGTCTAGGTCTACTGCTGATGAGATTTGAAACCCAATGGGTCACACACTTTGAGATTTGGCCTTGATATGATCTAATTAGAGTTTAATATAAATTTTATGGGTTAATTAGATATGCTAGCACATTGTATTAACCCAGGTTACTAAATTGGTTTGGTTCAAAGTATTTGAGCTAACCTAGACCAGTTGCCTTTGACCTAATGGAATTGGGTCAATTTGGATTGGATCCTTATCCAACTTAAATCAGTTTTAAGTGTAGAAGGACTCCTCTGTACCCATCAGAAGTGACAACAAAATTTAAATGCCGCCCCCTTATTTTTGGCATGTGAAATGAGGAGTCCTTCTTAATGAAGGCTCTTAATTTTTACGTGTTGCCATATTGTCCCAACCAGATCTCTTATGTTTTGTCACCAAAATTTATTAGATCTTTTATGACACATAGAAGAAGAAGATTCCTTCTATTGAATGTATCTAGAATGCCAAAAAATTCACTCGGTGAATTTATTCACCATGTGGGAAGTTGAAACACAAAAGGTTGGTGCCCCTTCATCCCATGTGACATCCCTTGGTCCCCTATTTATAGGGGATGCTCCAAATGATTTTTGGATATAATTTTTATCTAAAACCAAAGAAAAGGGACTTAGAAAATATAAAAAAAAATTGGAAAAATTTTGAGGAAGAAGAAAGAGAAATTTGAGAGGCAAAATTTGCAAGAAGGGTGGTGAGATTTTTAGCAAGTGTTGCTAGTGTGCCATAAGGTTTGGTTTTTCATGTGTTAAAGCTAAAAATCAAATCCTAGATTGTATGACATCTGAAGAGTATCTTCTTAGTATCATTTTGATGGTAAGATCGAAAGCAACTAGACTTTAACGTGATCGTGATGCAAGTACGAAGCCAGTAGTGTTCTTGAAAAGATAAGGCTGCGGCAGTGCACCGGTTGAGAAGGACCTTGGCCAACTTTCATGTGGATTATCGTTGGAGAATTTCTATCTTGGAGTCTCATGGAGAACACCAACATGTAACTTTTTGATTTTTGTGAAAATATAAAATTCTATCTCTTTGCATGCTTGATTTTGCTTTGATTGATATCAGTAAGGTGATTCTAGGATTTGAATTCCGGCTTGATAGTTTTATTTGATAAAGCTATTGATTTATTTATTTTTAA